>NW_016806973.1:1691562-1706661 GCF_001698545.2 Rhinopithecus bieti | reverse complement strand
GCCTCCCGGGTTGACGCCATTCTCCTGTCTCAGCCTCCCGAGTAGCTGGGACTACAGGCACCCGCCTCATCGCCTGGCTGGTTTTTTTGTATTTTTTAGTAGAGACGGGGTTTCACCTTATTAGCCAGGATGGTCTCGATCTCCTGACCTCGTGATCCGCCCGTCTCAGCCTCCCAAAGTGCTGGGATTACAGGCTTGAGCCACCGCGCCCGGCCTGTTTCCTGACTTTTTAATGATTACCATTCTAACTGGTGTGAGATAATATCTCATTGTGTTTTTGATTTGCATTTCTCTAATGACCAGTGATGGTGAGAGCTTTTTTTCACATGTTTTTTGGCCACATATGTCTTCTTTTGAAAAGTGTCTGTTCATATTCTTTGCCCACTTTTGATGGGATTTTTTTTTTTTTTTTTTTTCTTGTAAATTTGTTTAATTCTTGTAGATTCTGGATATTAGCTCTTTGTCAGATGGATAGATTGCAAAAAATGTCTCCCATTCTGTAGGTTGCCTGTTCATTCTGATGATAGTTTCTTTTGTTTAATTAGATCTCTTTAGTTTAATTAGATCTCATTTGTCAATGTTGGCTTTTGTTGCAATTGCTTTTGGTGTTTTAGTCATGAAATCTTTGCCCATACCTATGTCCTGAATAGTATTGCCTAGGTTTCATTCTGGTGTTTTTAGGTTTTTCATTTAAATCTTTAATCCATCTTGAGTTAATTTTTGTGTAAGGTGTAAGGAAGGGGTCCAGTTTCTATTTTTTGAATATGGCTAGCCAGTTTCCCAGCACCATTTATTGAATAGAGAATTCTTTTCCCATTGCTTGTTTTTTTCCAGTTAGTTGAAGATCGCATGGTTGTAGATGTGTGTGTGTGTGTGTGTGTGTGTGTGTGTGTGTGGTTTTTTTTTTTTTTTTTTTTTTGAGGTCTCTGTTCTGTTCTATTGGTTTATATGTCTGTTTTGGTACCAGTACCATGCTGTGTTGGTAACTGTAGCCCTGTAGTATAGTATTGGTCACTGCCAGAATTAGTATTTCCTATATTTTGCAGTCCAATTATCGAAATATACCAGTTGACTTTTCTTCAGAATAGAGCTAAATGTCCCATTACCCACAAGACCACTCTGACATTGTAATTCACCCATTCAGTGAAATACACCCCAATGTGTATATTGTCATTATTGTCTGCCTGATAAAAGATATAATTTTGTTATGTGAATATCCAATTGGTTCAACTCATAACCTTTGAATTAGTGGCAATAAAATATCTATAATTTAACATGAGTATAAAAGAACTCTTTTGAGTTAAACCTACTACATTCTTCCTGTAACACAACTATATTTTCTTCAATTGTATTTTTGCCACATGCTGAGTAAAATTCCTATTCTATTTCCATCATGTCATTAGATCTACTTTCCATTTAACTTTGATAATAACAAAAGAGTCATGTTCCTAGATTTCAAATTCTCAGTCTTTCTATAGAACACATATTGAGAGGATTTTTGTAAGTCATCAGTTCTCTTAACTGTCTTTATGTTGATGACATCTAAGCACTGCAAAGATAGTGAGGGAAGCACTGGTAGTAGAACCTCTACCTTTTAAAATTACTATCTACTGCAGTTCATTGGTGTCCCTTTAGAAAGCCTCCTTAATCAAAACAGTAAGTAACTTGCAGTCTGGTAAAAGCCACTTTCAACCAGCTAAATCATGACAATAAAAATAAATTCTCACATGGTTGGTGAAGTATACTGTTTATAGTAAGACAGATGCTTTCTCCAGCTTATTTGAAAAAAGAGCAGCATTTTTTTTGTTTGTTTCTATTGATGAGTGTATCCAACCGTGAAAGATGCATTTTCTTGTATTTACCATTTCATTCTGATGATCATCACCAACACAGTCAACTGGGAAATGCAATTTCTAATTTGAATATTTTTTAGAGCAAATTAAAACAAAGTTTGATCTTTTAGGGCATTAAGATAATGAAAACTACAGCTTATAAAATATTTCATTAAGCAAAAGATAGAAAATATAATCTACAAATAGTCACAGAAACTAGAAGCTTTTCAGTAATCAGACTATATTACACAATAGTAAATGAAGTAACTCTGTAGATTTTCAATCTGAGAATACCTAACTGGAAGATAGTGTTTTAAACTGAGGCTGTTAACAACAGACTTTAGAGTGTAGCTACTACAAAGAGGTATTTTTGTGATTATCCCTTTGAAGTTGTGATCCAGCTATCAAACATTTTGAAGAGTATTGTTCATCTGTAAAATAGAATCATCTAAGGCAAAAACAGCAGGAAATTCAAACATCAATTCTAATGTTTTTTTTCTGCTCAAAGCTTTAGACTATAGAAATGACAATTTTGTTGTCTGAATTCTTCCATCTCACCAATCCTCAGAAAAATATTATGCTTCAAGTAGAAATCACCAGGTATAATCATAAAGGGAAAAATGTGTCAATATTTTCTTATAATGCTCAACTAAGACTTTTAACAGCAAAATTGTATTATTCATAGTGAATGGCGATTTGGGGAAAGATTACACAGAAAATCTGAACACAAGCTGAAAGCCACCTGTATCCATTCAAAATACTTTGGGTAATTATATGTATAAATTGTACACTAGCATTAATGTAATTTGCACCTTGCCTATGAGGGGAGATAGTGTTTAATAATTGAAATGCAAATAATGACTTCCTCACAAAGTGGAATTATGTAATATCTTTAATTCATAGAGATGTGTGCGTGTTTGATAAGCAGTACACCTTTTCCTAGGAAAACCAAGTTCATACTTAGAAAATCGGTGAATCTGTTTCCATAAAATGCATTGGCACTTCATGTGGACTGCAGGAGAATATAGAGAATTAATACTCACTACTATTATGTACCACTTTTTTTTTTTTTAAAAGCAAATAAAGGCTTGTTTTATTTTAATGGCTGATCTGTGTAATCACGGAGGCCAGTGTGTACAGACTAAGGGGGAGCTTTTATTTATTGATCTCTTCCCCCATGGACAAAGTCTTGATGATCTCCTTCTTCTCGGCCTGGAGGCGCTCTTCACGGCAATTGTGTGCTTCTTGGTCATAGATCGGCTGGCCTCAGCCTGGTCAGCCAGGAGCTTCTTGCGGGCCTGGTCTGCCTTAGCTTGTGGCTGTGTCCCCTGAGAATCCGCTTGTTTTTGAACACATTCCCCTTCACCTTCAGGTACAGGCTGTGATACATGTGGCAATCAGTCTTCTTAGATTCACGGTATCTTCTAAGCAGCAGGTGCAGAATCCTCATTCTCCTCATCCACGTGATCTTCTCTGGCATTTGGGCATTGGCTGTACCCTTTGGCTTACCTATGCCCACGTTGCCTGCCCTCAGGGCCGGCCAAGGTGTTTTTCCGGCATTGAGCCTGGGAATGGACAGGCACAGGCTTACGCTTGATCAGACCGTCTCTGATCAGCTTCCAGATCTGCTGAAGGGAGTTGGCACCGGTGATTTCGTTGGTCTCATTGGGGTCCAACCAGACCTTCTTTTTGCCACAGCGCAGGACGCTAGAGGCGAGCCTCCTCTGAAGCCTGAGCTTACTGATGGCGCCGGCCGCAGCAGCAAAAGGGACATCCCACTTTCTAGAGATTTTAGTATCTCTGGCAGCCAGAAATACTGTTTCTTAGACAGCTCTGAATACTTAACATTCGTGGATATAAAATAATTTTTATTTATCTTCCAATGCCCTAATATCTTAAATGCATAGTCACTCAAAATGAAGAAAACTGGTTTGAATAACCCAAGTGGAGTTAAGAAGACATAACCAACAATCAAAGATTTTCTAGAAATAATAAAGCAGTAATTACCACATATGAGTGTAGGGGCAGCAAGACTCCACAACTATCCTCTCAGGGTCTTGGCTGGGTCTGATAATTAAATTGATGTAAAACAGATTCACAGGAGAAAAGCATAGAAATTGATTTCATAGAACTTTCATGTGGCATCAGCACCCTTATAAAGAAATGAAAACCCCACAGAAGCAGTTGGAGTCAGTTGCCTGTATACTGAATTAAACAAAGAATGGTAAACTGAGAATTTGATAAGACAAAGAGGCTTAGGATAGGGTCTTTACTTGGACAGATAAGGGTTAGTTTAACAAGGTTCGTTGTTGTACAGAATTCTCTTGGCCTCACCTTTCCATCCTTGGTGATAAGACCATTGCCTTTTTTCTAGTATAGGAAGGATACATTCTACATAAGAATTTCATCTCTAACTTTTAAGACACAGAGCAAAGGTCAGAGTGATCCTCTTGTACCTGTTGTTTTTCAAATTCCTTTAATTTAAATAACCAATAACCAAGGTGGCATATTTTTTATTAAATTTTTAAGTTTATAATTGACATAATAATTGTTCATATTTATATGGTACACTGTAGTGTTTCTTCTTTTCAGAAATATATGTTGTATAATTCAAAGGGATATTAAATTTTATTTATTAATTTAGATTCAAGGGTAATACGTGCATGTTTGTTACAAGGGTCTATTGTATAATAATAGGGATTGGGTTACCAGTGTATTCGTCACTCGAATATTGAATATTTTACTGAATAGGTAATTTTTCAGCCTTTGCTGTCTCCTCTACTCCCCATTTTTGGAGTTCCCAATGTCTATTATCTCCATATTAATGTCCCTGTGGACCCATGTTTAGCTCCTACTTAAAGTGAGAATATGCCATGTATGATTTTCTGCTTTTGAGTTAGTTCACCTAATATACTCTCCACCAGTTCCATCCATGGTGCTGCAAAATACATTATTTCATTCTTTTTGATGGCTGTACTGTCATAATGTAATGTTTTAATGCATGTATACATGGTATAATGATCAACTTTGGGTAATTATTGTATTCATCACTTTCAACATTTGTAATTTCTTTGTGGTGACAACATGCAAAAACTTCTAGCTATTTTAAAATCTGTAATGCATACTTATTTGCTATAGCAGGTGGCATATTTTTACCTCCTTCACTGAGCAAAATACAATACTCTGTTTTCCAGGATTTTCTACCAGTAATGTTGAAATACTAATATTCAGGAATGTATTGTTAAAAAGTGAGGTATAAGTATCATTTCATCCACATTCCATAATCAAAAGCTCCACCTGAGAAAGATCCATGGTCCAAATGTTTCTTCATCTACTGGAGTCTTTCTAGGGATGATTACTAGAGGATGAGATTTTTGTCAAGATAAATCATCTTAGAGGAAAATGAGTCAAGCTCTAAGGTAATGGTTCTGGCTCTGAAAGAATCAGGGAGGGTTGTGAAGGAATCTAGCTTAGGGGAATAATTTAACCGAGTTGGAAGGATGGTATGGGAGTTAGAGTTACAAGATTCTTCTCTAATTCTCCCCACTTTGTTTCCCTTATCACACTCTGAAACCTCGTATTATTTTCCATTTCTCTTCTCCCTGCAGTCATTCTAAATCCTCTAGAAGTAATAACGGGGGCCAAACTAGATTTGGAGAAATACAAGTTATTAATAAATATGGAAGCAATGTTTAACTTCACTAGCAAGCTTACATAAATAAATGATTTTGAAAATCTTCAGATAATTTAAAAGTGGGATTAAAATGTATTCCAAAAAATTTTCATTTTGTTTCCCTCTAATTTTAAAGGCAGTACAAAGCTCACTATTTAGGTCTAAAATATAGATGATTCAGATTTCAAGTGTATTAGTGGAAAAATTTTATTACGCCAACAACATACTTGCATTTTACTGTTATGAAAGGCATCATGTACCAGAATAGCTACAACCATGTTATAAAAACTCCACTGAACTAAAACTAATCAGCAATATAGTTAAACACATTTTGTAAGATTAGACAAACTTGTTTGTATACACAACTAATTCGCAAAATTGTTTTCAGTATCAAGGAATAATAAGCAATGGCTTTGGGTTGTGTTATGTTAATCAAGAGTAAAAATTTTGAAAGTCTAAATGAGAAAAGAATCTCCAAGGTATCCAGTGCTCTAAAATGATTCTTAGCCGTTGAAAAATAGGCTTCTTCCCTATCTCTAAGTCACAAGTTACTTGTGCACTACCCTATTCAGTTCAGGAGTTCAAAAGGTGCAAGTAACTCAGCTCATCTTGTACTCTGTTTGCTCTCATAGTAGAAAGTAGATTACAAAAGCTTAGGTAACTTTTGTAAAATTTTCTCAGTATTCTGTGGACATAGAAGGAACAGAATTACTGTCCAGTAATTGATGTGAAAATAAATAGAAGATGCCTTTATGTTTTAATGTTATGACTTTTGTGAGTTTTCTGAAAGTGTAGGGAATTTAAAAAAGAAAAAAAGCAAACCATCACCACATCTACAACAAACCTCCCTGGATGTATCTTCTCAAAGTTCTGAATATCGATAATATCCTATGTTAGTCAATGTAATAATGGTCCACCAGGAAATGCAATGTGACGTATCTACAAGGAGAAATAATATTAAAAATTGTCACCTTGCAGTCACAGACCATGAGAACAGAGTACGGTGTGAGCATGCTGGAGGGGGTAGTTCCTAAAGACCCTTTTTCTCTTCCAGATACTAAGCATTTAGTTCCTGGATCATATGGGAGCGCTGCGAGAAAAGAAAAGGTGAGCACTTGACAGCTTCAAACAGTTGCAGCTTACCACAGGAAATGGAGGTGTTTTACAGCTTACCACAGGAAATGGAGGTGTTTTAATACTGTAATCACACATAAGTATATTGGTGCACGTTGGGAGGCTGAGATGGGTGCATTACCTGAGGTCAAGAGTCAGAGACTAGCCTGGACAATGTGGTGAAACCCTGTCTGAACTAAAAATACAAAAATTAGCCAGTCATGGTGGTGGGCACCTGTAATCCCAGGTCCTCGGGAGACTGAGGCAGGAGAATCTCTTTAACCTGGGGGACAGAGGTTACTTTGAGCCAAGATTGAGCCACTTCACTCCAGCCTGGGCGACAGAGCGAGACTCTGTCGAAAACAAACAAACAAACAAGCAAAAAACGGATGGCTGAATATCAGTTCCTTAAATGCCAGCGCATCTTGGCCTTCATAAACATGTTCCTGCTCTATGCCAGACACTGTAGAGGTTTTAAAAATACAACAATGAATAACACATGCTTCCCCCACTAAGGAAACAAATAACGTTGTGGAAGAAATTAACAAGGTAGGCTGATAAAGTCTGTAATGGAGGGTGTTAATGAATTTGAATGTGTAGAAAGAGGAATAACTAATCCCCGAGGAGAAATAAAGTTGGGTCACAGAAATGGACATTTGATATTGGTCTTGAAGAACATGTAGGAGTTTATTAAATAAAGGAAGAAAATAAAATCTTCCCCAGCTAGTAAAATCTCAAAGGAAAAAATAAATGTATTTGGAGCGTTAATCTACTGAGCAATATTGACAGTTGTTACAGAATTTAAGTATTGGGCCTGGTCAATATCGATGGCATTACTCTCCCAAACAAGGCTGATCCATGCTTCCCCTCATTTTGGCACTTTTTAAAGGATATAAGGTAATATAATATACTACTATCATGTGGTAATATAATATTCATGTGCAAAGAACTTGTCTAAAGAAAATATTAATGTATCATCAGAAAATACATGAACAAAACACACAGCCATTAAATAATCATATAAATAAATATGTGTATATATAGTTACCTAATAAAATTCATAATATAGTGTTAAAAGAAAAAAAGCTACAAATTGACATGTGTTACATGATCTAATTTCTCAAAAAATCAAAACAAAATTAAAAAACCCTAAACATGTATGTATGTATGTGTAAAAAACATTAGCATAAATATACTCCATAGGGTTATTTTGAAGTACTGACATTGTGGATGCCTTTTTCTTACTATACACATTTTAAAAAAATTATTCTACAAGTAACATGAGTTGTTTATTAAATATGTACATAAATTTAAAAGAAAACTACATTTTTTATATGTCTGAATAAGAGGCATAAAATGATAAAGCAGAGTGAAGCATAAAAGCAAGCCATTTTAATAAAAATAAATTAAATAAAGACATTATGTGTCTTAAATTATCCTATAGCATTGATATGGATTCTTGAACTAGGATTAGAGATCTCTTTATGAAAATTTAATAGCTTTAGTACGTTATGCAAAGTAGTTTTTTTGCAAGTTCATCTACATTTACCATCCAAATTAACTTCATGCCATCAAAAATGTTAATTAAATTTCTTATGACTCAGTTTCCTCTGATTGCAACTGTGAATAATATATCAAAACCACTCTGTAGCTCTGCTCTGAAGACAGAACATAATTATGGTTATAATTTATACATATTCCTTGGAGTGTGTCCCTACCTCTTTCTCAAAATGCACAGCTCTCCTGGCAACAGTGTCCTCTCCGAAGAAACTAAAATGTCTAGCAATATCAACTCTTTAATATTACAACTTGAAGAATGCTAGGGACTCTCAATAAATTTATCAGCATTCTTCTTCAGTAGTAAGACAATTTCTTTACCATTTATTGCTTTAACACAAGTGAATAACTCTAGCTGTGAACTTCTTTATGAACAATTAAAGTACTTGGTTTCCTTTGCTTCATAATAATTACTGGCACAAGCCAGCCAGAAAACATAAATATAGTTTAAAGGTTTGGTGTTCAGATATCCATGTCATAAAGGAGGGGCAAATTAGAGAACTAGCTCTAGGTTTAAAACGTATAATTTATGCGAAAACAAAAGTTGCAGTATGAATTCAGATCTAAAAACTGGAAGCAGCGCTTCAGCGTCGGGAAGGAATAGGGATGATGACTTCACCAGAAACCAAGGAATGTGCATTAATTCTTAAAGAGGAAGCCTCTATTTTTACTGTGTTTTAATATGAGCAGATAAAAATAAGTCCTTAAGATCTGAAGTGATTAGAGCCACTTGATAGAATCTAGTACTGGAACTACTACCAAGTAGTTCTAATTAGAAGACTCAGATCTAGCAGAAGATATTGGTAATTGTAAAAGACCAAAGTGTTCTGTCAATAGTATCTCTTAAACATTTCTTAAATCTGTCTTCTGACTCTGCCTTCTTTGAAACAATCACAATCTCTGCCATGGGCAAATACAATAGACACCTCTCTGGTGTCTCTTCTTCCATTCTTATTCCAAACTCAATGCATTTTCTACACTGCAGTCGGTATCCTAAAATACGCAGACTCTTAACATGTTGCTATACATTTTAAATTTATCTAAAAGTTTCTTGTAGCTTCCAAAATTAAGATTAACCAAGCCCCTCCATTTGCAGCCTACTTTTGAAAATGGCCCAATTGTGCCATAGAACTGATATTTATAGTTTTTTGAATAAATATAAAAAATGACTCTACTACTCTTGAAATTTGTATTTGTCTTACCTTAGTTCCTGCCTCAGGGCATTGACCCCTCAGGCAAGGAACTGAAACCAGATCACCAGATGCAGACAATGCGACTCCAGCTCTTTCACTACTCATGATTATTTCCTTACCCCTCACTAATTTCTGTTTTCCCACAAGTAGCTGCATTCCTTCCCTGCTATATAAACCTCCGATTTTAGATGGTTGAGAGAAACAGATTTCAGCCTTTTCTCTGGCTGAAGTCACCCAAATAAATAAAGTCACCTTATTCCCTGGCAATAGTCATTGTCTCACTGGCTTTCTGTGCAGTGATGGATGGGACTTCCACGGGACCTCTGGCATTTCTGTAGTATCTCCACTCGGATTTCACCCCAGCCTCTCTCTGGGTTGTCTACAAACCAGGATCCCCAGACTCAAGGCTGTTATTCACCCTCAAGATGTCCTATATTCGCTCCTTTTTCAGAGCCCTGATATATCTTATCTCTCCTCCAAGCTAATCTCCCTGCTTAGCAATTTCTAAAATGCCTCTAACTCTTAAGATTTTGATTCAAAGGGTGCTTTCTGAGCCACGACTTCTCTGATCAACCCTTATCCCCAAAATCATGTTGAATACCCTAGTATCCAACAGTTCTTTGGCAAGCCCCAAAGTCCCAAATAATTGAAATCCAGTCTGCTGATCATTGCTTGTGGTGCTCCAGACCTGAAATATTCAGCTATTGCTTACTTTTGAATCTGTATTGAATGGATACAGGCTGTTCATAAACTAGATAGGGAAAATGTTAAGATGCACAGACTCAAGACATGTTAGCCAACCTGTGTCAAAGGATGCTTTTGTAGAAATTTAGGACTTTTGACCAAAGTTAATTGTTTGTTGCTAATTAGTATTATTTAATGTGTGCAGATATTTTAAATGCAAATTGGAAAAGTGCTGATTGGTTCAGACACAGTTCAATATTTGAGCACAATATTTTCTATTCTGACTTGATAGATATATAACTAAGAAATTGGACAAGTGAATTTGGGTAAAAAGATAGTTATAACTCATATATTAGCAATGATTAATTTGCATGGCTTAATGATATTCCATCAAAATGCATTTTTACCTTTTTTAATATACTTTGTCATTTGACTTTTACACCTCCTTTATGTTGTTTTTTTAATGTATATTTCTTTTGTCAACTGTTTCCTTTTTTGTGAAAATGTTAATTTAATTTCTTTTGCCTTAATGTTTTCTGACTTAAATATGTCTGTGAGTTGTGGTTGCTATTATTTATTTTTTTTTTGTTTTATTTCATTTTTCTTAACACTGGGACTAACAGCCTACTAGAAAAATTTAGAGCATGTTGGAAGTGGAAAAAAAGGTGCAAGGGTTACACGGAGAATAATTTTATTTTATCTTTCTCAACAGTAGGGGAGGCAAAATTTTACCTCTATCCTTTAGGTTTCTAGCAAGGCCTGAGAATTAAGTGGGAATAAGTTAAATTAACAGGAGGAAATTATACAAATATAAAGAAATGAAGACACAACGAAGTGATAAAACCGAAATGCCTTTATATTAGGTTGAACAAAGAGAGGCAATCGTGGAAAAGTGACTAAATTATATGGGGACGCTAAAGAAAGTTAATAATTATTCTAACAAGATCTATTTGTACCAAATTATTTCACCTATGATGACACGCCTTTGAAGAATGTTTCATTTTTCTTGATACAGGAAAGGAATTTTTCACTCAGGAGTGTTTAATCTCCTGTTTTCAGGGAGAAAGAGATCAGAACATCCTTCTCACATCTGCTGTTTTTAAGTGACTTCAGCTCAAAGTAATCCTCATGTCAAAGTGGCATGTTTTGGAGGGTGTATTTTTGCCACTCTTCAATATCAATTTAAATTGGCAGTCCTAGAAAGTTACCTCAGATGTTAATATATCACCTATGTTTTGTTATTTGTGTAACTGAGAAGGCTACCTAAAAAATCCAGTGATAGGATAGAAAGATCATGAGTCAGTTTCATGGTTGACAGAAAAATGTAATGATTCCTTTCAGAAATTTGCTAGAAGAAACATTTGATAATTATTGGTTTCAACAAAATATTTGATTACTGCAATTAATTCCACAATTTTATCTTTTATTTGGAACAAAAAGCAATCTTTGTTTAAGGAAGAACGCATATGTGTTTGTATCACACAATTCACAAATATTTTAGATAGATTTTCCTGGTTAAAGGGAGCCACACACATAACCTCAAGAGGACAATATCAAAATCAATTCATAACAGAATCTTTCAGAAATGAAATGTCTTGTGTGTGTGTTTTAACTGTAGAACTTTTTTTCTGTCTGTATTCTATCAACAAGTTTCACTAAAGAAGAGCTATAAAGGGAGTTAAGTCTTGAAATCTAACATTTTATGTATCTTTAAATATTTACTATAAATTGACAATTTATAATTGTATAAATTTATCTGGTACAAAATGATAGTATAATTTATGAATATAATGTGGAATAATTAAATCAAACTAATTAACATACCCATCACTTCAAACATTTCTTTTTGTGGTCACAACATTTGCAATTTATACTCTTAGGAATTTTGACATGTACAATTCTCAAGTATTAACTATATCACACTGTGCACTAAATTCAAGGAATCTAACATTTTAAAATAGGATATAAAAACTGAAATTTGAATTCTGCTGTCTTCCTTTCTATCTATACTGAATTGATAAAAAGAACACAAGAGATTTGCAATTTAGGGGTTAAAAAAATGAGGCAAGTGGCAGGGGAAAGTTGGAAAGACATTTTTACTCTTTGAAAACAGAATAACCTACAGAAATGCTTTTTTGAACTGCTGAACAAGCAAGAATTTTGCCATCTTGTTGGATAATCTACTGATTAAAAAGTATTTCTCCACTTAGGCAATCATTTGTATCTGTTGCCTTGGGCAAGGTCTCCATACATTTCAAGTTGTACTTTAAACTTCCTGCCAAAGACAGGTAGAATGCATCGTCCTGTCTAAATCTTCTTTCTTGTGAAATAATCTATCATCACTGAGTTGTTCTTGAATATTTATTGGAGTGTTGTGAGGCTTCGAGACACAATTACTTGATTTACTTAGCAGGAAATGAGACACTGATCAATCAAGCATTCTTTGTCCCTGATTTAAATTCATTCTAGCAACTTTAACAAAACCTGGTTTTAATCATATTTGTAAAATTCATTTGTTTTACAGCTAAAAATTCGGACTTTGGTTCATTAGTTATTTACATTTAGTATTAAAGACACAAATCACAACAGGATACTGTACAATTAGGGCATCATTTCTAAATGTTTAGAAGGTTAAACATTGACAATTTAGGTGAAACTAAAAGAGTTATTGATGCTCTATTAAGATTATCAAAGAGAACTGGCAATACCTACAGAATAAAAGTACTTGGATTTGAGGGCATTATACTGAGTAAAACTAACCATTAGCCCCATCTGCCAACTCTGATAGTTAATCATAAATACTTAGGTATGAGTGCACCTGTGCATGAACTCCCCCAAACCCCCACCACCACTCTCTCTCTCATTGTCACACACACACACACACACACACACACACACACACACCATCAACAAATAAAAATTAAGCACTTTCTGTATTCTAGGCTCTGTGCAGGTAAAGAATAATGAAAAACAACGTGTGCCCTGAAGGGCTCTGATAGCACCAGATGGTGAGAGACATGTAAAACGTCTCCTTTTTTTAATGAAAGGATGACCACAATGACATGCGTCCAGACAGTGCAGAAGTAGAAAGTAGGGTTTTGTAATTTCTTTCAGGGTGTTGGTGAGTTTTACAAGAAATAAGTGTCCATGTGTGTCTTTAAGTGAGGAAACATGTGAAGTCATTTTAAATTAAACATTCTGGGAGAAAAAAAAAAAAACAATTGTGGGTGTCAGGTCAGAGAAAGCGTCCATGGAAATAGAATAGTGTTCAAGGTTCTGAGTAGACAGCTCTATAAGCTGAAAACATTTGCTAGATGAATTGCTTCTGTGAGTTCTAAGATAGAGTATGTGGCCCAAAGTCAGTTTCAAAATAATCAATTTTATTCTTTTCTGGTTTTAAATAAATCAATTATTGCCTTTATTATTTTCTACTTTCTTATTTTAGTTTGATATTTCTTTAAAATAGACCCTGTTGCAAAGAATGTATTATTCTTTTTAAAATCAACATTTCTGTGTGTATGTTTGGTTTTGTCTCAGACATTATTTATAAAGGATTTGTAATAATTTTGTACACAGGAATAATGTGTGATCCTATATATAAATTTATACATATGTTAAACCAGAGATCTTTTTTCTTTTTTAATTTCAAGCAGTTGGTAATTTGTCTTTTAAAACTATTTTGCATTTTAAATACATAGACATAAAATATTTTCAAGGGGATACATATATACACACATCTGTAAATGATATTATACAGACATATATACATAATATCTCTATATCATATTGATGGATGGTTTTGTGCTCCTTAGTTCAGCTAAAATCCTTCTTATCTCATGACTAGGAAAAATTAGGCATGAGGGCACATTACAAGGTGTGGCGAGTAGAATCTATTAAAAGAAAGTTCTCAGCAAAAACAAACAAACAATCAACAACAACAAAAAACAACCAAAACAAACAAACAAAGTTAAAAAACGGATCCTGCCCACAGGCTCCCACCTCACAAATCAGCTGAAGGGGCCAGGCTCCTCCTCCTTGCATAAGGCATGAATTCCTGGTGGCTCCACCCAGTTCTCCCAGTTTGCAGGTGGGCCCTTAGTTGGAGCCACTCCACATTGTTTTGTTTTCCTTACTGTGCATATGTTAAGAGATAGATTTTTTCATCATTTGCATGTTTAGGCAAGCGCCCCATGAGCAATAACTTGGGCAGCATCTGGCTGTCTCCTGCCTCTATCATTCCCCACTCTAAAATGTAGGTCTAACTGCTTTTAGAGTAAGGGTAAGGGGAAAGGATGAAGATGGACCTTAACTGCTTCCTGCTGGCAGGGGGCGCTATTTGGGAACTCAGACCTCCCTCAGAGGCCTATCTAAGGGTCCCCGGCAAAACTGGTCGTTGTCTGAGGCTCTGGTTGTATGACAGTTTGGGGTTTGATGGACTGAAGGTGAGAAGAAACAAACTGGGCTATTAGAAAACATGTATCAACATGAAACAAGATTTAGGGGTTAGGATCACTCAAAATCCCAAGACCTTTTACCAGTTTGCACACGGAGAGGGAGGCCAAAAGCCCAACTGGTAAAAAAAAAAAAAAAAAAAAAAAGAAATGACTTTCACCTGTTTGCCAGCATGTCAGGCTTCTGGGGTCCCCTTCCCTGAGGCCAATCCTAAGCTAACCAGTTTAAGGTTTGGGAAATTAACTTTGCCCAGTTTGGAGGATGCATCTGGGAGGAGAGTCCTGTAGTGTGGACAATTACCTATCAGTGAAGAGAGGGCAAAGGAGGGGAAATAAAATAAGAGGGGCCTTTTATCAAAGGAGTCCCAGGGGTTCAGGATTCATTTGAAAGGGGTACAGACTGAAGAGGAATGGCTACTTCTCTGGAAAGAGAAGAGCAAGTCACCCCAGGTTCCTTTCTCTTCCCAGCGAATACGCAGGCTACATGATGGAGAGAAAGTGAGGCATTGCTCTTTCTCTCTTCCATCCTTATATCTCCAAGTCCCAGGGACTGCAACAGGGGGCCACCCATGGATATTTTTTTTTTTTTTTTTTTT
>NW_016806973.1:1671620-1691534 GCF_001698545.2 Rhinopithecus bieti | reverse complement strand
CTCAGCCTCCCGAGTAGCTGGGACTACAGGCGCCCGCCACCTCGCCCGGCTAGTTTTTTGTATTTTTTAGTAGAGACGGGGTTTCACCGTATTAGCCAGGATGGTCTCGATCTCCTGACCTCATGATCCACCCGTCTCGGCCTCCCAAAGTGCTGGGATTACAGGCTTGAGCCACCGCGCCCGGCCCCACCCATGGATATTAAAGTAGCTTTCACCCAGGTTAACAGGAGGCCTGTGGGATGGGAATTCAGTTTTCCTCCAACAAGAGAGGACAAAAGAGTGCCTTGTGATGTGCCCAGGTAACTGGTGGCTATAGTTGTGCTTGCTAAGGTTCGGGTCCATGGGGCTTGGCTTTGGTTATCTCCCTTGGTCTTACTTTCAGAAAGGAAATATTCGAGTGATGGACACCCTATTTATTCCCATCACCTGGTAGGATTTGCAACAAAATTGCTCAGAACTAGAATATTGATCCAGTTTTCTACATTACCCATCCCTTTTGTTTCTTCTGAGCTGCAGTTGGAGATTGTTGGTTTGTTCACAGGAATAACCAGGATTCATCTAAAATGTAGGCAAGAAACTTAAAAACAACTAGTGAGTCTAGAATTTAATGACAAATGTATGATAAGTTTTGAAACATAATTTATTTCTCTCTAGTCCTCATTTTCATTAAAAACAAATCATGGTAAGACTGAGTTGTTTGCAGAATAGACTTTAGCCTTATACTGGGCCTGATTATTTGCATAAAGTACAGCAATTATAATTGTTTATACATAGTCTTTTTAAACTGGTGTTCATGGAATTCTGTTCTACAAGGAATCTCAGACAGGACTTTTGTCAAAGCCAAGCCCAGCCATGGGTTTGTACCCTCAAATACCTATGAGTTGGGTGGACTCCTCTCTTCTTGAGGTCCCAAGAACATGGGATTCCTGGACCTTGTTCAGGAGTAAAGTGACATTCTTTACTCCTCTCAGGTTAAGAACCCTGGATGGGGACTGTGTAGATAAGTTATGAGACCAATTTTCCCAAGGGGCATTTATTGGCTCTGCAAATTGAGCTTGATTCCTTAAAGAGAACCTTACCCTTCCAGTCACGGCCTTGGTAAAACAACCAGTTTCCCTAATTGTGTGCTGTCGCAAAGGAAAATTGATTCTTATTGCACAGACGCAAACAACTATATTGGCATAAGATAAGAATACTCACAAACTAGTTTCCAAATTCGGGAGAAGCCAGGCAGAGACAGAAACAAATACGCTCCAAATTTTGGTCACAGGAGTATAGCTTACCCAATTATTAAAGGCCATAAATAGTTCAAACTAAGTTTCCTTGACTGTGCAAAACAAACAAAAAAAAAAGATCAGCTATGTTCCAAGCAAAATCAGATAATTGGTAAAATGCAGATGTCATCATTTGAAAAAGTCAAAAAGATTTTTTCAGTTTTCTACTATTTCAGTCCGTTCAGTGAACTCTTGCTTTGCTTGATATTTGTGAATGTTTCAGCACTTCATGAGTCCTGTACATGTTTCCTTTATTCCAATGTCACAATCTCCAAAGTAATCAGAAACCTGTATTTAAGAGCATCTGTCAAAATTCTATAGCTGATTATCAACCATCTCTTGAAGAGGATCAAAACAAGACAAAAATTATGTGTGAATAACAAAATGTCCAGGGTAGTTATATTCAAAAACACAATTGACAAAGAAGTTTGGTTATCTCCATGGTTTACAATAACTTAACATAGCAAACTTAATTGTGATGATAATATATACTCAAACATTAGAATGTTAGAAACCCCATATAATTTTGGAACATATATTAACATTATTCCCTAAAATGTAACCTGAAAAAGATTAAACATCATTTTGGTAATGCCATGTACCTAAACATGTCAGGTAATCATGTTTACCTCTCTTCTGGATGCTCCAGGGGCCAGGAAAGACATATTTTGAAACTGAAGTTTGATTTTGGGAAGCCTGTTACATATGTTAGAGCTTTAAAACACTTGATGTTGTAAAATAGAATTTCAGATTACAGTGATTTATTTTGTCAAAATGATGACTCAGAGATTTTAAAAAAGCAAGAACCTTTCAAAAACCTTTACAAATTTTGCTAAAGTGCAGATTGGTGCCTTAAGAGAACTTTGTCATGCTTTTATTTCAGGGCTCAATTTACAGAAAAGCCATGCAATACTCTTTTGAATTTAGTCAATATGTTCACACATGGAAATTCTTTTTCAAGATTAATTTTCACAATCTGTCTACACCTTGTTTTAGCTGTATCTTATTTAATTCAAAACAATCCTTTAGCCTGGGCGCAGTGGCTCAAGCCTGTAATCCCAGCACTTTGGGAGGCCCACATGGGCGGATCACGAGGTCAGGAGATAAAAACAATCCTGGCTAACACAGTGAAACCCCGTCTCTACTAAAAAAAATACAAAAAACTAGCCGGGCGAGGTGGCGGGCACCTGTAGTCCCAGCTACTGGGGAGGCTGAGGCAGGAGAATGGCGAAAACCCAGGAGGCGGAGCTTGCAGTGAGCTGAGATCTGGCCACTGCACTCCAGCCTGGGCGACAGAGCGAGACTCCGTCTCAAAAAAAAAAAAACAAAACAAAACAAAAAAAACAATCCTTTAACCCTAGGCAAAAATTTACATTTTGACGACATCTGCATTTTACCAATTATCTTTAAGGCCATTTTTATTTCTCAAATATTAAAGTCACATGAACTAAAAGGTACCACAGCTTTTATCTTCCCTTTAAAAAATATTTGATCCAAGCACTTATCCTTCTTTAAGTCAATTAATTGGAGCTCTTTTTTATAGATACTACACACAACACATGTATAACCACACAGACAAAGAGAAGCAGATCCAGTAGTTATAAGATTTTCCATTTGCCAATCTCCTAATTGGATTATTGTCCTCTAGGTGGAATCCTTTAAGAGCAGGGCTAGGAAAGTATGCTGCTTTTAGGGCCCAATAAACAGGTGTAGCTGGAAGACAAAAACCGTTTTTGAGAGGGAGCTATCCACCTCTAATTCCTGGAGAGCCAGGAGGAAAACAGAGATCTCTTCCAAAATGGAATCTGTGGCACCTTTTCTGCTTTTCCCAAGGAGTCGCAGTCCATCAGAAATTATCTTAGGGCCTCTCATGTATGCATTAAGAGTGACAAGGCAAAATAGAAAAAAAAATTCAGTGGACTGAGAAAAAAACCTTTTTCCAGCAAAACAAGATCCAAGAAGAGAAAACAAAAGGCCTTTTAAATATGCCTAAAACTTGCATATCAATTTTAATTAAGCTGAATGATCTTTAAGAAAATCCTTTTAGATCCCTTATTACCTGATTTTAACCATGCCAAGCGGCCAGTATTTCTGGCTTTCTAACTTTAGCAAAGGTAACCTCCCAGGAGCTCAGAGACAGGAATTCTCAAGACTGTTTCAGGGGGCAGAAAATCATCAAATGGCAAAGGTCACATAGATATCCAACCAGAAAGGACTCATTCCCTAAGCCTGTATTGAACCTGTGCCACCACTGTAAAATGGCACAGGCTAAAACAAAGCACTGCTATGTGGCTACAGGTCACACTTACAAGAACATAAAACAAGATGGAGGCCTACAGCAAAGTTTTCCATTGACCAGTTTTCCTGGCTGGCTTGAGCAGCAGGCCTATGGAGTCCTAGACCCGCATCTCATTTTAAAGTGTCCTTCTTTCTGACAGAGCCATACAGAAAGACATGCAAAGCATGCCAGATTGGCTATAGCTTAAGACCAAACTCACAAATCCTTTTTCATAATTAAAACTTTACAGAGAATATAAACAGTGATATTTGGTATCCTGGCCTAGTAAAATGTTTTCTAAAAGAGGGGAAAAAAAAGCCTCTCATGTAAAACTTAACTCCTGACCTGATGGAGAAAAGAAAAAAACAGCTTGAAGTGCAGGGCTATGTTAATTGCTGACAGGGTGGAGAAAAGAAAAAAAAAAAAAAAAAAACAGCTTAAAGTTCAGGATGGAAAGATGCCTGAAGGAGGACCCTCTTATTACTTTGCAAATGGATTTCTCCTATAGGGAGAGAAACTTTTAATTGCTGTCGGACTGAGTTTGCCCTCTCCGCTGGGGGAGGGGAAGACCCTGTGGACGACTGGCAGGGAATGCTGGCCAGCCTGCTATACAGGGCCCTTGGGCCATGTGCCTCGGACCCAGCTGAAAGGGGAGAGGGGGCAGGGAACTGCCATTCACCTGTTCTTCCCACATGCATGCCTGCAACCATTCGGGTAATGAACATATAGGTGCCATTACAGTCCCAAAAAGAAGGAAGGTGCCATACAAAAGATTGGTTTGGACCAAGGCAGACATTCCTGGCAACTGAGAGCAACTGGGCAGGGGTGAGTGGCAGTTTCCTCCACCCTCAGAAGAAGTCCAAGGATATAAAAGCTCAGAAACACAAGGGAAGGATACTTTTTGGTTTGCATTTTACTCACCTTTTCTCATGTCATCATTCCAGCCATCACAGTGATGCAGGACTTTTCGCTCCTTAGTCTAGCTAAAATCCAGGTTCCTGTCTCATGACCAGGAAAAATTAGGCACGTGAACACATTGAAAGGTGAGGAGAGCGGAATTTATTAACAGAAAGTTCTTAGCAAAAAAAGGGGTTCTACCAACAGGCTCCCACCTCGCAGTTTGAATACCAGGCCATAATACATGAGCTGAAGAGGCTAGACAAGTCCCCCCTGCATAAGATGCGAATTCCTAGTGGCTCCACCCCATTCTCCCAGTGCCAGGTGGGCCCTTATTCTGAGCCACTCCACACTGATTTATTTTCCCTGCTGCGCATATGTTAATGGATGGAATTTTTCTCCATTGGCATGTTTAGGCAAGCCACCTCTCCACAATGACCTGGATAGCATTTGGCTGTCTACTGTCTCTATCAATACTAAATATATATAGATGATGCTATTGATTTTTCTGCCTTTTTATCTTTTATGCTTTAAAGTCTTTCTTCCTTTCTTTTCTATGTACAGATGTGTATGTAGTTATATCAAAGAGAAGGAAAAAATGTTTTGTTACTTTTCATTTTCTTAACAGAACTCGTGTATACATTTTCTACTATTTTATTATAATAATTCTCTTTAAACAAAAATGTATTTTAACTCTCAACTACATGTGCAAAGTATAAACATAACACTATATCTATCCTTTAACTCAATTTGTCAAACTGGAAAACACAAATTTAGTAAAACAACATACCTAGTAAAAGGAGATTTTGAGGGGAAATACACATTTTCAAAGAATAAAAATGAAGGAGAAATGATTGTCGTTAATATTACAGAATTTATTAAACTGATTTTGCATTATCTAAATTAGTTATAGTTGCACTGCAGAAAAATATGTGTTTTCATTTGCTTATAGGCTGTTTTCCAAAGCCTTATTATATTGTAGTGATAATCTGGGTATTGTTTTTTGTCTGTCAAGAATGACTTTCTTATTCTCTTTAGGAATTAAACTCTCCACTCTTCCTAATTTGGCATTCCAGGTGGAGCTAACCTCACTACCACCCTCCCACATAACAACCATGGTTCCCTTGTGATGAAGGCCTAGCCATGCTACGTATTTCCCTTCCTGGTGACCTCATCTGATTTACTACACATGGGCATTGATATGGTTTGACTGTGTCCCCACTCAAATCTCATCTTGAATTCCCATATGTTGTGGGAGGGAACTGGTGGGAGGTAACTGAATCATGGGGGTGAGTCTTTCCCATGTTGTTCTTGTGATAGTGAATAAGTGTCATGACATCTGATGGTTTTATAAAGAGGAGTTCCCCTGCACAAGTTCTCTCCTTTTGCCTGCTGCCATCCATGTAAGATGTAACTTACTCCTCCTTGCCTTCCACCATGATTGTGAGGCCTCCCCAGCCACTTGGAACTGTAAGTCAGTTAAAACTTTTCTTGTATAAATTACCTAGTCATGAGTTTGTCTTTATTAGCACCATGAAAATGAACTAATACAGTACATTAGTGTGAGTAGAGTGGAGAGCTGCTGAAAAGATAACCAAAAATCTGAAAAAAACTTTGGGACTGGGTAACGGGCAGAGGTTGGAACAATTTGGAAGGCTCAGAATAATTCGTAAAAATGTAGGAAAGTTTGGAACTGCCGAGAGACTTATTGAGTGACTTTGACCAAAATGCTGATAACAATATGGACAAAGAAATCCAGGCTGAGGTTCTCAGATGGAGATGAGGAACCTGTTGGGAATTAGAGCAATGTTGACTCTTGTTATGTTTTAGCAAAGAGACTGGCAGCATTTTGCCCCCACCCTGGAGATTCGTGCAACTCTGAACTTGAGAGAGAGAATTTAGGACATCTGGTGAAGAAATTTCTAAGCAGCAAAGCATTCAAGAGGCAACTTGGGTGCTGTTAATGGCATTCAGTTTTAAAAGGGAAACAGAGCATAAAAGTTCAGAAAATTTATAGCCTGACAATGTGATAGAAAAGAAAGTCCCATTTTCTGGGAGAAACTCAAGCTGCAGGAATTTGCATAAGTTAACGAGGTGCCAAATGTTAATCGCCAAGACAATGGGAAGGTATCTCTAGGACAGGTCAGAGGTCTTCCCATCAGCCCTTCCCATCAAGGCCCAGGGGCCCAGGAGGAAAAAGTGGTTTCCTAGCTTGGGCCTAGGGTCCCTCTGCTGTGTGCAGCCAAGGGACTTGATGCCCTGCATCCTAGTCACTAGGCTAAAAGTTGTCAATGTAGAGCTTAGGCCATAGCTTCAGAGGATGTAAGCCCCAAGCCTTGGCAACTTCCACATGGCGTGAAGCACGAGAGTGCACAGAAGTCAAGAACTGAGGTTTGGAAAGCTCTGCCTAGATTTTAGAAGATGTATAGAAATGCCTGAATGCCCAGGCAGAAGTTTGCTGCAGGGGTGGGGCTCTCATGGAGAACCTCTGCTAGGGCAGTGCAGAAGGGAAATGTGGGGTTGGAACCCCCACACAGAGTCTCTACTGGGGCACTGCCTAGTGGAGCTGTGAAAACAGGGCCACCATCCTCCAGACTGCAGAATGGTGGATTCACCGACAGCTTGCATTGTGCACCTGAAAAACTCTGCAGACACTCAATATCGGCTCATGAAGACAGCTAGTATGGAGGCTGTACCCCACAAACCCACAGAAGCAGAGTTGTCCAAGACTATGGGAACCCACTTCTTACATCAGTGTGACCCAAATGCGAGACATGGAGTCAAAGGAGATCATTTTGGAGCTTTAAGATTTGACTGGCCCTCTGGATTTTGAACTTTTGTCAGTCCTGTAACTTCTTTGGTTTGGCCAGTTTCTCCTATTTGGAATGCCTTTATTTACGCAATGCCTATACCCCTGTTGTATCTAGGAGGTAACTAACTTGCTTTTGATTTTACAGGCTCATAGGCAGAAGGGGTTTTCCTTGTCTCAGATGAGACTTTGGACTGTGGATATTTGAGTTATTGATGAAATGAGTTAAGATGTTGTGGGAGTGTTGGAAAGTCATGATTGGTTTTGAAATGTGAGGATTTTGGAGGGGCCAGGGGTGGAATGATATGGTTTGGCTGTGTCCCCACCCAAATCTCATCTTGAATCCCCATGTGTTGTGGGAGGGATCTGAAGGGAGGTAATTGAATCATGGGAACAAGTCTTTGCGAACTGTTCTCATAAGAGTGCATAAGTCTTGTGAGAGCTGATCATTTTATGAAGAGGAGTTCCCCTGCACAAGTTCACTCTGTTTGCCTGCTGCCATCCATGTAAGACGTGAGTTGCTCCTCATGCCTTCCACCATGATTGTGAGGCCTCCCAATCACTTGGAACTGTAAGGTCATTAAATCTTGTTTCTGTATAAATTACCCAGCCTTTGGTATGACTGTATTAGCAGTGTGAAAACGGAGTAACACAGGCATGCAGCCCATACAAGGATATTCAGAATCCATTCTAACACTTTTAGGGAAACATTTGGGAAGTGAAAATCTGTCTACCTGCTGGAACTAGTAGGTTTTGACCTGGAGCTATCTCTTGTTATCCCATCAAAACAAAGGGTGTGATTGCCTTAGAGTAAAGCTAATTTAGGAGAAAGCAAATGCCAGAGATCTGTAAAGACAGAGTATAAAAGGTACACATCTAGATATATTGGTGCCAGAAGTCAGTTTTTCTATGGGATATTTCTATACCAAGGCCTTAATTAATAAACATTTCTTAGATGACTACACTGTGCAGGTAATATACAAGCTAATTGGAACAAAATGATAAAATATGCAGATCTTGGTATGTTCTCTAGTTGAGAGAGAGAAATACATGAGCATGTAAGTTCAGTAGAGTTTTTAAGTATTATGAGAAAAATATGTGCAAAGCACAGAGAGATCACAAAGAAAAAGACAGTCAAAACAATGTAAAGATAATTTTAAAAATACCTGTAGGGCCAGGCGTGGAGCCTCACACCTGTAATCCCAGCACTTCGGAAGGCTGAGGTGGGTGGATCACAAGGTCAGGAGTTCAAGACCAGCCTGGCCAACATGGTGAAACCCCATCTCTACTAAAATACAAAATTAGCTGGGTGTGGTGGCCCACGCCTGTAATCCCAGCTACTTGGGAGGCTGAGGCAGGAAAATTGCTTGAACATGGGAGGCAGGGGTTGCCGTGAGCAAAGATGGTGCCATTGCACTCCCGCCTGGGTGACAGAGCAAGACTCGGTCTCGGAAAGAATAAAACAAAAAACAAACAAACAAACCTATACATCATTTACACTTTATTAGATTCCCAGTAGGCAATCATAAAGCAAAAGCATGTAGAGGATGCATTCTCTGTGAAAGGAGTTTTTAAAATACACTGAGGCAGGAGTAGCAGAGTTCAAGTAGGAAAAAACCCACACGAGTTTAATTTTGTTTTTCATGTTGCTATACTTCTAGAACAAACTTTGTGTTATAACCTTTTGATTTATTTATTTGACTAGTAGAAAATGTGACACTCAGAATGCTTAAACTCTTCCCAGATCAAAAAATTTATCACACGCATAATAATCATTGTAAAACACAGAGGCCCGAAGGCAGCTTACATCTAAAATCTATATTGTGAAACAGCTAAGATTTGTGGAAAATAATACATTAGGTTTTGTAGTGCCTTTCAGAGTGAAATTTATAGATTTGGAAATAAACTGACATTTTTCTTACCAACAGCAATTGAAAATAGCAATGTTGATTCACAGAATGGACAACTATATACATGATTGAAGAAGAGCTGTAAGTAGTTACAGCTCATGGTCTGTCAGGAAGACACAATTTCAGAAAACAAAATTGCTCCAAAGATGCCTACAAAAGTTTGTTAACGAGACTGCATTAATGGTGGAAGATTGAGATATGGTAGCTAAATTAGTTAACTATTCTAGGAAATATCTACTAGGAGATATTTTTTGCCACATAGAATCACTGTTCACACGAGGAGAGCAGATTATGATCTGTTGTTTTCGGAGCATCAAGTGTCATTCTAGGTGGTTAATCATGTTGATATATTCTAAAATTTATTATGTTGACTCTATCAATCTCCTTAGAAAGTCAGTCTTACATATTACCTTAGAAAATAAATCATTAATGATCCTATCAATAGGCAAATTCAGATGAATTTAACTATGACCTTTATAAATAGGTATGAAAGAGAATGTGCTCTATTCTTGGTATTTAGAGGCCATGTGAGTGGATCACACGTTATTCACAATAATCTTTATTCTGTCTGCTGATAGTAGGAAACAAGAGTGAGACTATTGACTAAAAGAAACAAACAAACAAACAAATGTGGTGTATTAGATTAGCTCTGGCTCCTAAAGGAATTAGGTGCTCTTACTTCTTTAAAGCACCTACTTCTAAAATCAGCTAAATCAGTGATCAGTGTGATAAAGATGAATCTTTGCTATCCAAAATTTAATGAATATGTGTGTGTGCATTTAATCAGAATGATAATAATTACTTTGAATTTGTACCCTGAATTAGGTAAAAAATTAAGTTAAAAAATTTCAATTCAATCAATATTATTTGATAAATTAGGTATAATTAGTTTGTGAGTATTTTGTTTAACATGGAGAAATTACATAACCTCTTTAAAAGCATATATTTTACTTAATTTTTACCTTTAATTTGTTTGTGGCTACTTTACATGAACATTCACTAAAGGATAAATTATGTAGCAATTTCTAAACAATTATATAATTAGACGAAATAGAAGAAACACCCTTTTCTGACATTCAGGAGCAGGAAGCATAGCGTTATGACCTCCTAAAGAAGAGAAACCAAGAAGGTGAACTCTACCATTGCCTAAGCTCCCTGCCTGGTAGCAAGGCTTTTACTGCTTTTTGTGGAGGAGAACTCAGACAGAGCCCAGATATCCTGTTAAGTTGAAGAAAAATAAATTGGAGTTTGGGAAAACTAGGTGTTGGGGTAGAAAATTTCCACCTTGATCCTCTTAGGTTCCCAGCTAGTACTAAGAATTAAATTGACATAAGATAGAGTAACAGGAGAAAAGCACAAAAATTGACTTAATACAAGGTTTACTAGGCATGAGAGCCTTCATAAAGAAATGAAAGGGCTGGGCATAGTGGCTCACACCTGTAGTCTCAGCATTTTGGGAGGCCAAGGCAGAGGATTGTTTGAAACTAAGAGTCTGAGACCAGCCTGGGCAACAAAGTGAGACCCTGTCCTTAGAAAATAAAAATTAAAAATTAGATGGGCATGGTGGCATGCACCTGCTGTCCTGGCTACTTGGGAAGCTGAAGAGGAAGAATGGCTTGAGCCCAGGAGTTCAAGGCTGCAGTGAGCTTTCATTGTGACACTGCATTAAAGCCTAGGAGACAGAGTGAGACCTCATCTTAAAGAAAAAGAAGGAAAAGAAATGAAGACCCAAAGAAGCAGTCAGTTACTTACATACTAAATTGGAAAAAAGAATTGTACATTGTGAAGAAGCAAATAATTATGTGGGGAGGCTTAAAATGTAAACATTATTTTAACTAGATCTGTATAGAATTCTTTTGGTCTCAGCATTTCATCCTTGAGGATAAAGATATCTTTCCTTGTAGTAGGGGGAGGGTATCTTTTACATGGGAAATATGGAAATATAAAACTGCATGAAGGTCAAAGTGATCTTCTTCCACCTGTTGTTTGTCAAGTGTCTTAAACTTAAGTAGTCAATATGGCAAAATAGTGTATTTTAACCCCTTCAGGGGCTTATAGAATTTGCAAAGCAGAATTTCAGAGAGAAGAAAGCCTGGCAGAAAAAGAGATTTTAAAATATTAATGAATCTTGAATCTTTGGTTAAAATATCAACTTTCTCATGAAATCCCATGAATGTAAGCAAGAACAATTCCTTAAGGAAAGGATTTTCCTTCAGGGAGCTATAATATCAACAATTCTCAGAGTTTACACAGGTTGGAGAATCACTCAAGATTCCTTCAGCCAGAGGACAGAAACCTCATTGAATATACATGGCAATCAGGATAGACACCACATGGGGCATACCTTGTAAGTGAGGTTAAATCAGTCCCAGACTTTTTTTTTTGTCTCATAATTCTTTAATGGAGAATGAATAAGATAATTCATAATTATCTTATTAGTTCTGTTGAAGCTATGAAGTCTTGCCAGTGATTTTCCTTCCAACAAATAATTTCCCATTTATTTGCAGAAATTTAGCTGAGACTCTACAGGTTCAGTCTATAGGATCCACCTCATCTTTCGAGTTGCGGCCACACTGTTTCTACACATCTTCCAGGTAGTGGTTGAATATGCTCAAGATTAATGCCTGCGTATTGCTTCCCAAAATGAAACTCCTAGAATGGGTAAACTTTTCTTCTGAAATCCTCGGTTGGATTGGCAATGCTTTGGTCAGATATGAAACATAGCCTGAGGCTTTCCCTGTCCAATTCTATTTCCTCCCTACTCTCTGTTCATAGGTGTCAGATCTGTTTCAAGATCTTAAGGCTTGGCTTACACAATTCTTTTTTTTTTTCTTTTTTATTATTATTATTCTTTAAGTTCGAGGGTACATGTGGCTAACGTGCAGGTTTGTTACATATGTATACTTGTGCCATGTTGGTGTGCTGCACCCATCAACTCATCAGCACCCATCAACCAGTCATTTACATCAGCCCCAGATTAAAGGTTACTCTTGAGCAGTCCTTGTAGGGGTTGAAAATAATGATGCAAAAAGGATTAATCTGATATGCAAGTAAGTTAACTGCCATGCAGGAAAAGTCCAATGCATTTTTTTAAAAATGCAAATAAAATATAGCACTCAATAATGTAAAATACATGTGTAACATCTAATGAGAAAATATTTCAATACAAAGAATCAGAAAATATGACCCATATATATGGGTATGTACATTTCCAACATTTTGTGAAGGTGTTGTATATATGTATACAAACATATATACATATATATGTACATATCCATATATATGTATACATGCATATATATAACACCTTCACAAAATGTTGGAAAGTACAATATTGTAAATAAAAAATTAACTGGGTGAGATGAACAACAGCTAGGGCATTGTAGAATAAAAGATTAATAAACTTGAACATACAAAATCCATTAAAAATGAAACAGAGAAACGTAACTGAAAATAGTAAACAGATTTTCAGATACATGTCAGAAAATATCAATTGGTTTAACATAGATGAAATTACAGTCCTAAAAAGAACAACCAAAATATTTTTTAAAGTAATGGCAAAATATTTATAATTGTGATGAAAACTATACCTTACATAACCAGAAATTTTAACAAATTTTAAATAATGTATGAGAGGCATACACAAATACACACACATATACAATCCACATCAAAGATCATCATGAAGAAATTCCTAAGCTCCAGGAATGAAGACAAAATATTAAGATTAGTCACAGGAAAATTACTGATACATACACAAGTGCAAGGATAAAAATTAGGCTAGACTTCTTATTTCAAACTATACAAGCTAGAATAAAATGGATTGATATGATTCAAGAAGTAAAAGAAAACAAAAAGAAAACCCTTACAACCAAGAATTACATACTCAGTGAAAATATCTACACAAGATAAAAACTTTATTCCCACAATTAGCAGTCAAGAAAATGTGTCACAATTCGCAAGACAAGAAACATAAGCAGATGGAAAATGACAGCAAATGTATATATGGGACTACTAAAAGAACAGCAGTAAATGGTAAGTGTTGTGTAAATATTGAGGATTTTCTATATTTTAAATTTTAAGTATAAGTATTTAAAGTATAAATAATAACAATGTATTTCAGAAGTCATAATCCATATAGGTATAAAATACATGAAAGCATTAGCAGAAAAGGCTGAATGAGGGAAGAAAAGTACAAAAATATTAGGGCTAACATTGCAAAGGAAGTGACATACTATTTAGAGATAGATTTTAATAAGCTAAATATGCACATTTAATTGTTTTATAATTTCAACTTTTATTTTAGATTCAGGGGGTCTTGTTTTGTTTTGTACAGTTTTGTTACCTGGGTATATTGCCTGATGCTGAGGTTTGGGGTACAATTACTCTCATCACCCAAGTACTGAGCATAGTGCCCTGTAGTCAGTTTTTCAACTCTTGCCTGCCTCCCACTTTCCCCGCTCTATTATTGCCATCTTTATGTCTGTGAGTACCCAATGTTTAGCTCCCACTTAAGTGAGAACATGTAGCATTTGGTTTTCTGTTTCTGCATTAATTCATTCAGCATAATTACCTACAACTGCATCCATGTTGCTGCAAGGGACATGATTGTGTTCCTTTTTCATGGCTGTGTAGTATTCCACAGTGTATATTTACCACATTTTCTTCACCATTCTACGGTTGATGGAAACCTAGATTGATTCCATATCTTTACTATTGTGAATAGGACTGTGATTAACACACCAATGCATTTGTATTTTTGGTAGAATGATTTCTTTTCTTTTAGATATATATCTAGTAATAGGATTGCTGGGTTGAACGGTAGTTCTGATTCAGTTCTTTGAGAACTCTCCAAACTACTTTCCACAGTGGCTGAACTAATTTAGATTTCCACCAAAAGTGTATAAGCATTCCCTTCTCCCCATAACCTCGGCAGCATCCTCTTTTGAGAAGTTTCTATTCATGTCTTTTGCTCACTTTTTAATTTTTTTTTTATTTGCTTTGTTGTTTAAGTTCCTTATAGATTCTGGACATTAGATCTTTGTCAGATGAAATGTGCACATTTTAAATCCTAATGCAGCTGCCAAAACAAAATAAAAGAAGTATACATTATAAGCCAATCGTGTAGATAATATGAAATTCTAAAATATACTCAAAAATTCAAGAAAATATTAGAAACAAACAAAAAGGAGACACATGGAAAATATAAAATGTAGGTCAATGGATTAACCCCAACTGTAATGATGGGTTGATAAAAATGGAAATTTAAATGGCCTAAATATTTCAAATGAAAGACAGAGATGATTACATTGACCAAGACTCAGATAGACACTTTCTACCAGAAATCCTCTTCAGGAATAAAGACACAAGATATCAAATACAAAAGGGTGGAAAAACTATATCATGAAAAGATTATACATAGGGAAACTGGAGTGGCCATATGAATCTAAGGCAAATTAGACTTCAAAATATGTAGTGTTACCAGAGACAGAAAGAGACTTTTCAAAATGTAAAGAAGTTAATTGATCCATCAAGAAGAATATCAAACACCAAACTTCATAAATATGTACTCATCCAATAACAGAGCTTCAAGATATATGACGAAAATATTGACAGAAAAGAAAGGAGAAATACATCCACAGATAGAATTGGAGGTTTTCACATCTCTCTCAGTAATTTAAAGAACAAATAGAATATCAGCAAGATTATTGAATGGTTGAACAACACTATCAACAACCTGTACCTAACTGATTTTTAACAGCTATATTGAGGTAGAATTGGAATACAGAGGACGCTGCACATTTAACATGTACAATTTGATGAGTCTGGACATATGCAAACATCTGTAATAACATCACCAGAACCAAGTTAATAGACATATCTAACACCTCCTACAGTTTTCTTGTGTCGCTTTGATTTGGTTTTTATTTTCTCTGTGTATGGTAAGGATATTTAATAAGAAATCTACCTTCTTAACAAATTTGAAGTGCACGATACTGTATTGTTAACTACAGGCACTGTGTTTAAGAACAGTTTTTTACAATGAAACACTAAAATTGTTAAATTTCTGTTTTGATTTCAAAGCAAGAAAAGAGAAAAGGTACAAATTACAAAATTAGAAATGAAAGGGAAACTTTAAAATAACAACAAAGGATTCATGGGGAAAATCTGCTATAAATTTGATGACTTTGATAAAATGATCCGATGTTTTCAAAAAACACATTACTGACACTGACTAAATATTAACAGAAAAAGTCCTGAGTAATAGCTTTATGCCTATTGATAAAATATTTTAAAATTTTGGACCCAGACTTCATAATAAGGTTTATCCAACAATTAAGGAAGAAATAACCACAGTTCTACACAATGTTTTATAGAAAATAGAAAATACAATAGCACTTCCCACCTCATTTTATAACATCAACATTGCTCTGCTACCAAAACAAGGTAAAGACATCACAAGAAATAAAACTGCCTATAACCCTAATAAATGTAAATCCCAAAACCCTTAAAACAATATTAGCAGATAAAATACAGGAGAAGGATAAATACATTTAGGTGTTTATTTAAAGAATTTCAATGATTTAACATTTGAAAAGTCAATCCATGGAATCATCAATATTAACAGAAAAAAGAAAAAACTGTAAGATCTGAATATGTGCACAAAATTATTTGACACAATTCAAACCTGTTCATGATTAAAACTCTTACCAAAGTAAGAAGAGTACTCCCTAAACCTAGTTAAAAGGATATATGAAAAACTTACAGCTAACATTATATTTAGTGGTGAAAGATTGCATACTCTTCTCATAAATTTGGGAGAATTGAAAGATGCCAATCTTCCCATTTCTGTTCCATGTATCAAGATGGGAATCAGTGCACAAACTCAAAAAAAATAAATAAAAGATGTCCAGATGTAAAGGAAGAAATAAAACATTATTGTAGGTAACATGATAAAAAAAATCCTACGTAAGATTTTATTTAAGATAATACAACTACTAAATATGTCTAGAAAGACCACTGGATGTAAGGTAAATATACAAAAAAAAAGTTTTTTTTCAATATAATAGAAACAAAAATCTTAAAATATTTTGATGAAAAGCTTGATGCCAAAGATGATGAGGAATAGTCAACCCAGATAACACAAATATGAAAACAAAATGTTTTCTTTCCTCAAAAGAAAAATAACTAAATATGATATAAAGGTATTACTTAGGGTAATACTTAACAATTACTTAAGAACTAGTAATCACTAAAATATCATTGGCAATGAACATTTATTTCTCAAGCATATAATACCCAATGTTTGTGGCTTTTGTTCATGCTTTGATGTTGTTCAAGCAACTTATTTTTATGTAAACATAATTGTTTACTGTTTCTGATTCTTTGTATTAAGATGATGGATAAAGAAAGAGAAAATATTTCATCCAACATGCTTTATAAAACTTTATGGAAAGAGATACAAGTGAGACGTATCAACTCAGCTCACTACCTATTGGTGAAACCTAGTCACATGTTAACATTTGCACAGAAGAGGGTCTAGGGAATAGAGTACCTCCAATGAGGGTACATTCCTGCAACATGTCTACACAACAAGGGGATAACCATCTCTTCCACAATGCAAAAAATGCATTGACAATACTGGGTAATACACGCAACTCACACTCAGTGGATTTTGAGATCTCATCCCAGTTGCTGCTTTCATAGTGTTAATGAATTTTGTCAGGGAATCTACAAAGAAGAAGGGTGTGTGGATGGAAAGCAGTATTTATAAAGGTCTGTAGTGCAGTGCTGATCTACCCTGGATGTGACTCTTTAATGCACTGATGATTGAAACTGAAGCAGATTCCTTGCCTATAATTTGATGAAATTTTGATAGCTTAAGAGAAGAAATAAAGGAAAGAACCATTATGGCTTAAAAGAAATCAAATGATATGCACTGATATTTCTACAGCATTTTCATCAAAAGTGTGTTTTTTTCTGTTCTTGTCCATGCATTAGTCTCTATTTGAAAATGAACAGCTGTAAACAGTTGTGTCTCTTAAAAAATGATCTTTTCTATTCAGTAAAGGGCAACATTTTCAGAACATATACTGGTTTTGCACTATTATTTCTGAAAATGTTATTCAAATGGAGTGAAAAAATATTTTAAAAGCTGTCTTTTATCTTTTCCAAAATTAGTTACAAGAATCAGAAACTGTAGGATTTAATTACAATTTTAATTTAAAATACATATTCATTGTTTTATCATAGGAACAAGAAGCAGATATTAACTGATCAGTGAAGAAACATGCGTCACTTAATAAATCACAAAACACAGGAAATATGTGTCGCTTAATAAATCCCAAAACACATGCAATGTGATTCCAAGGAGGGAAATAGTCAATGGGAAAAGGACAGAGAAGGAAACACAAAGAGTGAACTGTATAAAAGCTATTATAACATGAAGAACAGTAATCTTATAAAATAATATAAAATAGTCATTTACTTTCAGGGTTTTTTTTAAAGAAAGAAAATCCAGAAAGGTGTAGTCACATACGCATTCTGCTAACCTTTTGGGTCATAAAACCAGGATCTCAAATACAGATGTTTATCACAACTATTCAGTTATATGATATGATCAATAAAGGTCCCAAATATACAGCTAATTAGAGTGAAGTTCTCATACTGGGCAATTAGTTCTAGGTCAGTCTCGTTCTATAACATTATCATGAATTAAGTATTCTATTATTTCACAGTGTGTAAGTAAAATATATAACATTCAGGACTACATAATATTGCACTGTATATACAAATCTAATTTGAAGTGAATAAGAAAATGTGAGATCATTTACAAACATTAGCAAGCTTAGCAAGTGATTGTTTCCATTTTATGTTACTCTTAATCACCAAATAAAAATAACTTGCTCTGAATCATGCAGTATAATCTTTATTATTTTAGGGAAATTGTGAAAAGGGATTGCACTCTTCTTCTGGCATTCCAAGATCTTCTGAATATCAGATTGCTTTTTATGTTTCTGCAAAGTTATTAGTCCTGTACATAGGAATCTTTCTTTGGAGTATTTTTTACAATTTTGATGTGTTCGATGTGGACTAGCATTCTGAAAAAAAAATAGTAAAGTAAGCTACACATAAAGATTGATCCTCTTTATGCATCATTAATTGCCTTTTATTGCAACTCCGGGTTGCATTCAAAGTCTCTTTCAACTGTTTTGTGGTCAAATAAAGCGTGAGATATACTTGTGCAGGTAGGAGTGACATTTAGCAATTCATTCTATGGTGACCATTTCTAAAGTATATCTTAGTAAATCCAACATCAGTGATTCTTAAGTAATTTGCTGTCGTGGTACTAATGTTTCTTTCAATTTTGTAACGTGTATTAAGACTGATAATACTTCATTTTGTTCTAACTCATTTATGTGCATAATTGTAGGTTATGAAGTCATCATCTTACCCACTAATTATTTTCCTGCTGGCAGCCTCCAAATATGCTTTGTTTCCTGCTGAAAGGCTTCAATAAATTAAAGAAGACATTTTCCGGCATGTAAATTTTAATAAAAAATCTAATTTTGTTAAATACTTGTTGAGTTAAAATGAATAGACTGTTTTTTAACATATCGACTTTTAAAATAAATTGATCAGTTTTTTGGCATTGTGGATACAGAATGACCTTGGACATGGAGTATAATTTTATTCTTGTCATTATTAATTGTGACATGATGGTAATGTATGTTTTCAATAATAAATAGTGAATTGATATATTACTGAATCAGATAGTGTAAATGATGTCTTACGAGAAAGATAAAACAATGATAACCACATAAAACATTCAGAAATATGAACTATGGTAATATGACAAGAGTTGCTCTACAGTTTAGTTTTATACCTTTTAAAAGTAAAACTTTAAAGGGTAAATCAAATTAGTTACAAAATTTACTACATTCATAAAATAAAAACATAATTAAGAGAAAAACGTTTCAAAAGAGCAGAAAAAAAAATTTGTTCCCAACTTTCTTCTACTAAAAGATGCTTCTTGATAAATTAAACAGTATTCTTAATAACATTAAGAAAGATAAAATACATTTCACAGGGATATCCCACAAGCTATTTTCCAGATTATTTTTAGCTTGTTTTCAAGAAAATGGCCAAAAATTAGCATAGTAGCTGTAACTAAAATTGTATTTTTTTCTGTATTGGAGGACATATCAGAGTTACTGTTATTAGGAATTAACTTTATAGAATTAATATTCAATATTTGTCACACAGATGAATGAAAGAAAAGAATAAGCAAATGTGTACTTTTTCAAATATGCATTAGATGTAAATTTAACCACTCTAATATAAAATTCTGTTGAATATTTTTCTACTGGGACTTCCGAATAGGCCAAGTCACTGGAGGCATTTTAATACACAAATTTGATGAAGTTTGAACTCACGAAACCACTCCATTATTTTTTTGTTTCTGCAGTTATGTAAGACTCTCAGAAAAGTCTTTGGATCTGACTTGAAAACTTAACTAGACTACGTGAAATTGTTCCTCTTTGCAGAAAGAAATGTGACTATTAGACCGTAAACATTGTTCTTAAGATTTGATAAATTCTTGTGTCCCATTTAAAAAAAAGTAGCATAGATCTTACATTTTAGAAGGGAAAACAAGTAATATCTGCAAATCCTGTCTTAAACAGAATTGCTTTGTTTGAAAAGAATTCATTCTCACAATTTGCATATGTTTTCTTCACTTATAAA
>NW_016806973.1:1665897-1669754 GCF_001698545.2 Rhinopithecus bieti | reverse complement strand
AAAAAAAAATAGTAAAGTAAGCTACACATAAAGATTGATCCTCTTTATGCATCATTAATTGCCTTTTATTGCAACTCCGGGTTGCATTCAAAGTCTCTTTCAACTGTTTTGTGGTCAAATAAAGCGTGAGATATACTTGTGCAGGTAGGAGTGATATTTAGCAATTCATTCTATGGTGACCATTTCTAAAGTATATCTTAGTAAATCCAACATCAGTGATTCTTAAGTAATTTGCTGTCATGGTACTAATATTTCTTTCAATTTTGTAATGTGTATTAAGACTGATAATACTTCATTTTGTTCTAACTCATTTATGTGCATAATTGTAGGTTATGAAGTCATCATCTTACCCACTAATTATTTTCCTGCTGACAGCCTCCAAATATGCTTTGTTTCCTGCTGAAAGGCTTCAATAAATTAAAGAAGAAATTTTTCCGGCATGTAAATTTTTAATAAAAAATCTAATTTTGTTAAATACCTGTTGAGTTAAAAATGAATAGACTGTTTTTTAACATATCGACTTTTAAAAATAAATTGATCAGTTTTTTGGCATTGTGGATACAGAATGACCTTGGACATGGAGTATAATTTTTATTCTTGTCATTATTAATTGTGACATGATGGTAATGTATGTTTTTCAATAATAAATAGTGAATTGATATATTACTGAATCAGATAGTGTAAATGATGTCTTACGAGAAAGATAAAACAATGATAACCACATAAAAACATTCAGAAATATGAACTATGGTAATATGACAAGAGTTGCTCTACAGTTTAGTTTTTATACCTTTTAAAAGTAAAACTTTAAAGGGTAAATCAAATTAGTTACAAAATTTACTACATTCATAAAATAAAAACATAATTAAGAGAAAAACGTTTCAAAAGAGCAGAAAAAAAAATTTGTTCCCAACTTTCTTCTACTAAAAGATGCTTCTTGATAAATTAAACAGTATTCTTAATAACATTAAGAAAGATAAAATACATTTCACAGGGATATCCCACAAGCTATTTTCCAGATTATTTTAGCTTGTTTTCAAGAAAATGGCCAAAATTAGCATAGTAGCTGTAACTAAAATTGTATTTTTTCTGTATTGGAGGACATATCAGAGTTACTGTTATTAGGAATTAACTTTATAGAATTAATATTCAATATTTGTCACACAGATGAATGAAAGAAAAGAATAAGCAAATGTGTACTTTTCAAATATGCATTAGATGTAAATTTAACCACTCTAATATAAAATTCTGTTGAATATTTTCTACTGGGACTTCCGAATAGGCCAAGTCACTGGAGGCATTTTAATACACAAATTTGATGAAGTTTGAACTCACGAAACCACTCCATTATTTTTTTGTTTCTGCAGTTATGTAAGACTCTCAGAAAAGTCTTTGGATCTGACTTGAAAACTTAACTAGACTACGTGAAATTGTTCCTCTTTGCAGAAAGAAATGTGACTATTAGACCGTAAACATTGTTCTTAAGATTTGATAAATTCTTGTGTCCCATTAAAAAAAAAGTAGCATAGATCTTACATTTTAGAAGGGAAAACAAGTAATATCTGCAAATCCTGTCTTAAACAGAATTGCTTTGTTTGAAAAGAATTCATTCTCACAATTTGCATATGTTTTCTTCACTTATAAATTAGAAACAAAGGAAAAAAAACCATTTTTTCCTTTGTATCCAAAGAATGTGAACAAAATTTGTGACTGGATTTCATAATTAACCTGTATTTTTTTTGCAGGAAGTAATTAAAGGAATTATAAATATCTTTAATAAGGTATTTTATTTAATACCTTCAATAAGGTATTTTAATAAGGTGTGGTAGCCCAAGTGAGGAGTTGTTTTTAGGCAAAATCTACCAGATATCTAGTACTCAACAATGTAAATTGCAGAGTTCAATATCTTTGCAGTAATCATATGTCCTATCTTTATTTCAGAGGATTGGTCGGAGTGTTAGTAATAGCTAAGTAATGTATAATACTGCATTTAATATATAAAGTAATTGAAGTGGTCTCTGACTCAGGAGATCAAAATATTTATAGTTCAATGCAATCAAAATAATTCAAATATAGTCTAACCAACAAAAGGAAAGAATCCTGAATTTCGACAGATCAGAGAGTTAGTGCAAAACCCCCTGTTTAAGTACTGGCATCTTTCTTGCTTAAAGTAGTCCTGCATTGCTTTTAAATCAGAATCCTTAGTATACGTAAGATTATTGTTTGTATCAGAAAACCCAGAGAACTTCAGATATTTATGAATCAGAAAACAGTTGAACAAGTCACAGTACTATCATGTAACAGGATACTAGGCAGCTCTGAGAAGGTATGAGGTGTAATTTTATACATGATTTATAAAGTTTTGTTCAAGATATATTACAAAGGCAGATTAAACTGTGTATAACATACCCTTACTTATCTAAGAATGGGGAATCCATATAGAGAAAATTTATATACATACATAGAGTTTACATGTATATATGATCAAATTATTTTTAATAAATGCTTGTACATGAGGAAGGAATTGAAGTATGCAATTTAGAGGCAACCAGAGAACAAAGATATAAACTAAATTTCCTTAGGCTTATTTTGTTCATGTATATGATTCTGAGTTGTGTAAATATTTTATATAAATAAAAAGAAGTCGTTGTTAAAATCTTATTCTGCAAAGACAAGAAAATGAAGCAAATTAGTATATTGAATGTTGGCATTACACTTACTGAGGAATTTTGTAAAAGTTTAAAATACAGTATTTTGAATATTGCTCCACATTCGAATATGTCTTAAGGGGGGAAAATGACCAAAAAAAATTGTAACTATTAGAGATTCTCAGGATAGTGTAGCTATCACATTATTCTGACACTGCCTTAGTTTTATTGTGAAATTTGGAAAAAATATTGTGAAATAATGGAAATAACTATGGCAATGTTACAGCAAGCTGGCATGTTCTGGGTAAAGTAAATCAGCTGTAGGTATAACATTGAGGACAAGTAAAAACCTACGTTTCTTAAATGTATAAGAATAAGTATATGACTCATATAATCTTGCATAAAATAGACATATTTTCTATCATTGTATCCAAAATAGACCAACCCTCTAGCAATGCATGTCACTGACACCTGGATTGTATCCTTGAAATGCCATGACTCCTCTCCTCGCAAACACCCTTCCCCTCTCAATAACTCCCTCCTCTCCACCAAAGAGAAGAATCTGGTCAAGACATGTTCAAAATGTGCATGAAATACAGGCAGATGTTGTATTATCTTACCTTGCTTTATCTCACTTTGCAGATATTGTGCTTTTTATGAATTGAAAGTTTGAATGAGAAAAGACAGTGCAAAAGATCTTTAGGTCCAAGAGCAGAAGGAAAGCACAACTTCCTTTTGATTAGCGTAACCAAGGCAGTGGCAAGATGGGGAGAGAAATACTCTCATAGAGAATCTGGATAGTCAGGACAATAAGTAAATAACAAAAGATTTCTGTGACAGTTTGCATGCAAGTTGTAATACTATCTGAGGGCCATGTAGACTTGATGGGTATCTCAAAAAGAACTTTGAAATTCAAAGACTGAGGGTCTGCTAAGGAGCCCATTGAGATGCACTGATAATCCTCCCATTCACTCATTCAACACGTGTACACCTAGCATCTACTCTGTTCCAGGCACTGCTCTGGGTGCCAAGAATGTAGCTGTAGGGAAAAAGGGAGGGAGATATATATATATATATATTGTAGAGGGCTTCAGCTATATTTGGATCACGGGGTGCATCCCTCATAAATGGCTTGGGCTTTAGTGATGACTGAGTTCTTGCTCTGAGGTCACACAAATATATTTATAAAATAAAATGATATATAAAATA
>NW_016806973.1:1660002-1663589 GCF_001698545.2 Rhinopithecus bieti | reverse complement strand
AGACGGGGTTTCACCATGTTAGCCAGGATGGTCTCAATCTCCTGACCTCGTGATCCGCCCGTCTCGGCCTCCCAAAGTGTTGGGATTACAGGCTTGAGCCACCGCGCCCGGCCAAGGGAGAAAATATTTTAATATATTTATCATTTAATATGGTATTTACTATTGTATTATTTATTTCCAAATTTAAAAAGTTTCATTTTATTCTTGGTTTGCAAAGAGTCTATATCATGAATGGCTGTTAAATTTTATCATTTTCTCCCATATACATTAAAATGATTGCATAATATTTCTCATTTTTTCATTAATGTGGTTGGTACACACATTATATATGTATAATGATATATATCTATATCTACACAAATAATTATGTATCATTACAGATATATAGCTATATAATTTACATAATTATATATTTACATATAGATATATATTTATATCATTATAGATATTTATAGATATAGATATCATTATACATATATAACAATAAATGTGCTATGTGAGATTGTGAGACATGCTAGGGAGAAACATGGAGCAGAAAAGTGGCTATAGGATTTTTATGGTTTTTGTCTTACATTTACATTTTTAATCCATCTTGTGTTAATTTTTCTATAAGGTGTAAGGAAGGGGTCTGGTTTCAGTTTCCTGCATATGGCTAGCCAGTTTTCCCAGCATCATTTGTTAAACAGGGAATTCCTTCACTATTGCTTGTTTTTGTCAGGTTTGTCAGAGATCAGATGGTTGTAGATGTGTGGTGTTATTCCTGAGGCCTCTGTTCTGTTCCATTGGTCTATATATCTGTTTTGGTACCAGTACCATGCTTTTTTGGTTACTGTAGGCTTGTAGTATAGTTTGAAGTCAGGTAGCATGATGCCTTTGGGCAATACCATTCAGGACATAGGCATGGGCTAAAACTTCATGACTAAAACAACAAAAGCAATGGCAACGAAAGCCAAAATTGACAAATGGGATCTAATTAAACTGAAGAGTTTCTGCACAGCAAAAGAGACTATCATCAGAGTGAAGAGGCAACCTACAGAATGGGAGAAAAATTTTGCCATCTATCCGTTTGTCAAAGGGCTAATATCAACAATATACAAAGAACTTAAACAAATTTACAAGAAAAAAACCAACAGCCCCATCAAAAACTGAGCAAAGAATATGAACAGACACTTTTCAAAAGAAGACATTTATGTGGCCAACAAACCTATGAAAAAAAGCTCTTCATCACTGGACCTTAGAGAAATGCAAATCAAAACCACAATGAGATACCATCTAACACCAGTTAGAAGATCATTAAAAAGTCAGGAAACAACAGATGCTGGGGAGGATGTGGAGGTACAGGAACACTTTTACACTGTTGGTGGGAGTGTAAATTGGTTCAGCCATTGCGGAAGACAGTGTGGTGATTTCTCAAGGATCTAGAACTAGAAATACCATTTGACCCAGACATCCCATTACTGGGTATATATCCAAAGAATTATAAATCATTCTACTATAAAGACACATGCACACGTATGTTTATAGCAGCACTATTCACAATAGCAAAGACTTGGAACCAACCCAAATGCCCATAAATGTTAGACTGAAGAAAGAAAATGTGGCACATATACACTGTGGAATACTATGCAGCTATAAAAAAGAATGAATTCATGTCCTTTGCAGGGACATGGATGAAGCTGGAAGCCATCATTCTCAGCAAATTAACACAGGAACAGAAAACCAAACACTGCATGTTCTCACTCATAAGTGGGAGCTGAACAATGAGAACATATGGGCATAGGGAGGGGAACATCACACACCAGAACCTGTTGGGGGCTGGGATGCAAGGGGAGGGATACCATTAGGAGAAATAGCTAATGTAGATGATGGATTGATGGGTGTAGCAAACCACCACGTGTTTACCTATGTAACAAACCTGCACATTCTGCACATGTATCCCAGAACTTAAAGTATAATTAAAAGAGAGAGAGAGAGAGAGAAAATATAGCTGAATTTTCAAATTTAAAAAAAAAAAAACATAGGCTCGGCATGGTGACTCATGCCTGTAATCCCAGCACTTTGGGAGACTGAGGTGGGTGGATTACAAGGTCAAGAGATCGAGACCATTCTGGCTAACATAGTGAAACCTCATCTCTACTAAAAATACAAATATTAGCTGGGCATCGTTTGGCACCTGTAGTCCCAGCTACTCAGGAGGCTGAGTCAAGAGAATCGCTTGAACCTGGGAGCCGGAGGTTGCAGTGAACTGAGTTCACACCACTGTACTCCAGACTGGTGACAGAGAGAGACTCCACCTCAAAAAGCAAAAGAAAAGTGGCTATAAAGAAGATTGACCATTTGCAATTTTATATTGTAAGGCCTTATTGAAAAGGTGACATTTGATTCAAGGCAGTGTAGGAGGTAAGAGGGCAGGACATACGAAATTGTGAGGAAGACACACACAATAAGAGCAGCGTGTACAAATGTCCCAGGTAGGAAAGAGGGGTGCCTGGTTTGTTTCAAAAACTACTAGAAGTCCACTGTGGCTACAGCAGAGTGAGCAAGAGGGGGCAAATCAGGGCCTTACAGGAGAGAATGAAAACTAGGCTGGAGCTGAGGTCCAGTTTTTAAATGATGCAAATGAATAGTTATTCAAATACTGAATTGATGTATAGAAAATCATAGTTTATTTATACCTGACTGTGAGAAGCAGGAATAACATCAATTAGTTATAAAAGCTAGCGCTTACTTTGGTTTTCAACTGGAGCCTATAGGACAGGAGGAGTTTGTGAACTGCTTTGGTAATCTATAGCTTATTTCTTAGTTCATGACATTTTAGAATACTTTAGGAAGTAAAGTATTTCTCAAAAATTTTTAAATATTAAATTCTTCTAGGTATTTGGAGAGAATATACAGGAGCTAATATTCCACTATTAGTTTTGGGAAATTCTAAGTTTACAATATAAAATAGCTATGCTTCTCTGAAGTTTCTCATTGTTTTTAATATGAGAATATTAATGGTAGCTCATCAAGTAGAAGATACAGGAATACATAGCTTCTTTTCAGACACTGCCTAACATCTCATTGAATACTAATTCTAGTCATACAATCTCTGAAATAGGTGAGAGGATGATGGACTCTATCTTAGAGAGATACACATTCTTACCTTTTCAATCTGTTTAATGCTAGTCTTTCTATGCAAAAATTTTAAACTATCTATTCAGGGCAACCCATCTGCAAACAAGTATGCATATTGTATATGTAAACCTCAATGAATTTTGCAAAATAAGAAACTGTGTAGCCAGAACGCAGATCAAGAAAACGAACATTTCTAACATCCTCAAAGTCTACTTGTGCTCCTATCAATTATAACCTTCCTACACTCCCACCACCTTGGATTGCAGAGACACCACACCACTATCGTAACTTGAAAACTATAGATACGTAGGCCGGGCGTGGTGGCTCACACCTGTAATCCCAGGACTTTGGGAGGCCCAGGGGAGTGGATCACGAGGTCAGGAGATTGAGACCATCCTGGCTAAAAAGGTGAAACCCCGTCTCTACTTAAAATATAAAAAAATTGCTGGGCGTGGGGGCGGGCGCCTGTA
>NW_016806973.1:1612280-1659429 GCF_001698545.2 Rhinopithecus bieti | reverse complement strand
GTACACATTTGTTTTAGGTATACACGCAGAGCTAAAATTATTTACCATAGTTATGCCTGAGTTCAACCTTTGTAATTGTATCAAATAGCTTTTCAAAGTGATTATAGCAGTTTACTCACCAGCCGCGTATGAGAGCTGCCTTTGTTCTACAATCTGTCCTGACCTTATCTTTCAATCTCTTCATTATTTTAGTGATTCTGCTGGGAATGTAGCATTATCTCTTATTTGCTTTTGCCTCATTACTAGGAAAGGTAAGGGCATATTTTTATGCATTTATTGTCCATTTGAATAATCTCTTGTGAATTACTTGTTTCTGTTTTGCCCATTTTCTTTGGAGACAGGCTGTCATTTCATAACTGCTCTTAAAATCCCTTTTTATATATTCTGAGTATATGTATTTCTTGGCGAATGTGTATTGTAAATATCTCTCTTCGTATTCTGATTTGCCATTACTTCCATCTAATGTACTTTGATGAATACACATCTCACTGTAGTACAGTGTATCATTTTTATACTTACATTAGTCCTTTGTCTTTGACAAAACTTTGCCTACATCAAAATCATGAAGATGTGCACCTTTGTTTTCTTTTATAGCTTTATAGGTTTATCTCTTAATATGTTAAATATCTATGTTCTGGATATAGTATAACATAGGGATTAAGATATATTTTTAAAAAGGATATCTAATTAAGCTATATAGATTTAATAAAATGTTTCTAGTTTCCCTGCAGAATTCTAATATAGCCTTTATCATGTGTCAGGTGGATGTGCATTTCAAGTTCTATTTCTGGGCTCTTTTGTCTTGATCTCCGATAGTGTAAATCCTTGTTTTGGTCTTTGTGACAGCTGTGGATATTCTTGGCCATTTGCTCTTTTATGTAAATTTTAGGTGTGCTTGTCAATCATCTGTTTCCCCACAAAGTGGCTGGTATTTAAATAGGGATATGACTGAAAATACAGATCAGCTTAGAAACATATGATATCTGTGTAGCATTAAAAACATATACACGACATGTTCACACTTTTATAGGTTTTTAAATGTTTTCTCAAAATGGTTTTGTGGTTTTAAGCTTCTTGCCAAACTTTTGTCAACTGTGCTGAGGTATTTAATGTCTCTTTGTAACAGTGAAAATAATGCTTTAAATAATGCAAATTAATTTTCTAGTTTTTTTAGATATAGAAATAAAACTGATCTGTTTCTTGAGGTTTACCCACAAACTTTGCTAAATTCGTAAATTTTCATATAATTTTTAAACATTATATCTTTCTGTAATTGGCAAATAATGGCCATTTTAGTTCTTTCTTTCCAGTTTTTATACCTTAAATTTTATCTTGTCTTATTACACTGTCTTTGACCACCAGCATAGTGTTGCATGAAACAGTAACAATGGGCAGATGTAGTTATTTTCTTATCTGTGAGAGAAATATTTAAATATTGTTATCATTTAATTTGATATTTACCATAGGTTTTGTGTTATTTCTTCACAAAGTTAAAAAAGATTCATTTTATTCTTGGTTTGCAAGGAGTCTGTATCATGAATGGTTGTTACATTTTATCATTTTTTCCCATATACATTAAAATAATTATATAATATTTCTCACTTTCTCGTTAATGTGGTAGGTACATTATAATAATTACTTTTCAAATATTAAATCAGCCTCGCATTTCTGAGATAAACTCCACTCATCTTCTGTTTAGGCTATATATATACACATCTAATTACACAAAGGAGATCAATTGGTAATTTTTCTTTCTTGTAATGTCCTTGGTTACTTATTTATTATATTATGATAAAGACAGCCTCAGAAAAAGATTTGGGAAAGAAATATCAGTCGTTACTTGAATTAAAATGGCCATACTGTTCAAAGCAGTTTATAGATTCAATGCTATTCCTATTACACTACCATTGACATTCTTCACAGAGCTAGAGAAAACTATTTTAAAATTCATATTGAACCAAAAAAGAGCCCAAATTGCCAACGCAATCCTAAGCAAAAAGTACAAAGCTGGAGGCATCATGCCATCCGACTTCAAACTATAATATTAAGTTGGTGCAAAATTGCGGGTTTTGTCATTAAAAGTAATGGCAAAACAGCAATTACTTTTGCACCAACCCAATACAAGGCCACAGTAACCAAAACAGCATGGTACTGGTACAAAAACAGAAACATAGAACAAGGGAACAGAATAGAGAACCCAGAAATAAGACTGCAAACCTACAACTAACTGATCTTTGACAAACCTGACAAAAACAAGCAATGGAGAAAGTGTTCCCTATTCAATAAATGGTGCTGGGATAACTGGCTAGCCATATGCCAAAGACTGAAAGTGAACCCCTGCCTTACAACATATACAGAAATTAACTCAAGATGAATTAAAAACTTAAATGTAAGACCCCAAACTATAAAAACCCTGGAAGACAACCGAGGCAATACCATTCAGTACATACTCAGGGGCAAAGACACCACAATAAAGAAGCCAAAAGCAATTGCAACAAAAGTAAAAACTGACAAACAAAATCTAAACAAACTAAAGAGCGTCTCCACAGCAAAAGAAACTATCAACGGAGTAAACAGACAACATAGAGAAGGGGAGAAAATCTTTGCAAACTATGCATCCAACAACGGTCTGGTATCCAGCTTCTACAAGTAACTTAAATTTACAAGAAAAAAAAAAAAAAAAACCATTGAAAGGACATGAACAGACACTTTTCAAGAAAAAGACATGCATGTGGTGAACAATCATATGATAAAAAGCTTACCATCACTGATCATCAGAGAAATGCAAATCAAAACCACAGTGAGACACCATCTCACCTCTGTCAGAACGGCTACTATTAAAAAGTCAAAAAATTACAAATGCTGGTGAGATCCTGGAGAAAAAGGAACATTTATATACTTGTAGTGAGAGCATAAATTAGTTCAACCATTGTGGAAGACAGTGTGGCAATTCCTCAAAGACCTAAAAACAGAAATACTATTTGACCCAGCAATCCCATTGCTGGGCACATCCTCAAAGGGATAGAAATTATTGTATTAAAAAGACAGTCACGCGTGTATTCACTGCAACACAATTCACAGTAGTAGTCATGGAATCAACCTAAATGCCCATCAATGATATGCCGGATAAAGAAAATGTACATATATACACACACGCATACACACACACACACACACGGACTACTATGCAGCCATAAAACACGAATGTGATCATGTCCTTTGCAGGGACATGTATGGAGCTGGAGGCCATTATCCTTAGCAAACTAATGCTACTGGATGTTTGGGGTGTGACTTTTCTGGCTGAAAATCTCTGTGGCCTGTGGCACCTTTGCTCAAGTTTTGCTTGGGCTTTCTGGGCTTGTTCCACCCACTCCGCCTGGCAGGCTAGGCTCAGCTCACATTACTGGCCCGGAACCTACACCTCCAAGGGAGAGAGCGAGTCAGGTATTGAGTGGTGAGGAGTGTGTGAGCAAGCAAGGAGTCCAGCCACTGTGCACAGTCAGACACACTGGCTGCTGACACAGGGCAAGCAGCTCCAGGTGCCAGCATGGGCTCCTGCTCTCCGGGCTAGCACCACAGAACGTGGTAGCACTTGGAAGCTTGAAGACACCAGAAACTGCAGAGCCCCAAAGAGAGAGTAACAGCCCTGGCTCAGGGAGCTCCCAGGTCTGGGGTCCCCAAAGGGTCATAGTTCTTCTCTCCTCTTCACCCGCAATATGGTGAGCAAGGGGCATGTTTCAGCCCTGTTTATGTTACAGCTCTTTTAGCTTCACCGTTCAGTGGGTCACAAGTTCTTGTCTTGTGTCCAGGCAGAATGAGGTACACAGACAAGTGGAGGGTGAGAAAAACAAAGAGGCATGTTATTGACCAATAGAACAGCTCAGAGGAGACCCATAGTGGGCAGCTTCTCTCCATAGCCAGGGTGTTTCAATGAGTGTTCAGCTCTCAGCACGGAGTGTAGCTCCTCTCTGCTAGACAGGTCATCCCAACAAGTGTTCAGCTCTCAGAGAGCACAGAGGGTAGCTCCTCTTTGCAGCTGGTCAACCTGTCATCTTTTTCAGCTCTCAGTGGACAAGGTAGCTCCTCTCTGCAACTGCTCATTTGCAGCCTCCTCACTTTCTCTCTGCAGCTGGTCATCCTGTTGTCTCCCCATCCACTCCCCATGCTCTCTTTGAGTCTGGCTGAGTCTGAGATTTTTATGGGCCTCAGAGGAGAGGAAGTGGGTGCTGACTGGTCCATGGATGGCCATGGGCAGACCCAGGGAAAAGTATCATGCATTCCCACTCCAGTCTGTGGGACCAGCAGCACAGCCCCCAGGCTTCAGGCTTTCCCCAGCTTGAAGATGGGGCTTCACCAGAGACCTGCCCTCTTCCACCCAGGAGCTTGTCTGTATCCTGTTACCCTTTGTGGTACCCAAGCTGTTTGTGCCAAGGGGTGCCTGCAGGCCAGTGCCAAGCTGCCCTCAGCCCCTCCTTGGCCTCCCTTCCATGCTCCTTGGTGCCCAAAGTCTGGAGGTGGCCAAGGTGGCAGGGAGCTGACATGTCAGGAGTGCCCCAAGCATACACACAACTGGCCAGGTTGCAATGACACACAGACTTGGCCCCATCCTTGCTCCAGGATCCAAGCCTGTACCAGAAGTGGGGAGCAACCAGGAACCAGAAACAGACACTTCTGAGCCTGAAGGTGAAAGGGGCCTCCAAGGGAGAGAGCGTTGCCAGAGACTATGTCCAGAATGTTATTTTCTAGGTTTTCTTCCTGGTTTTTATACTTGGGGTTTTACGTTTAAATCTCTAGTCCATCTTGAGTTGATTTCTGTATGCAGTGTCAGGAAACGGTCTCTTTCCAGGCCCCTGAGAGTGCAGAGATGCCTGGGTCCACAGCTGAGGCTTGGGTGGCTGCAGCTGTGCCTGGGAGGGTGGGGCTCCTGCCTGCTCCTGGCTGACGAGAGTGCAGGGATGCCCGGGTGGCAATTGCAGCTTGGGAGGCTGCAGTTCTGTCTGGGGAGCTCCTACTCCACCAACTGGGGAGAGGTGGGGTTCCTTGCTTGTTCTCAGCTCCCATTGGCTCTGTGGAGCACAGTGCCACCCTGGGTAGAGCTCCGCCTCTTCCTCCCCTGCCCTGTGCCTGACTGCTCTGCTTCTCTGTCAGCGAGTGACTTGGCCTGGCCTCATGGCAGTGGCCCCCATCATGGCAGTTTCTGGGGGGCTCCCAGGGTAGGCTCCAGGGACTGTCCACCTCCTCCCTGCCCCCTCCCCCAGCAGCCGCAGGTGACAGCAGTGATGTGGGGCAAGGATTCGGGGTAGTGGAGGCTCCGGGTCTGGGGGTAGGGCCTGCCCAACTGGGCAAGGGTAGGAGCAGTGCAGTAGGCTACCTCGGGGATGCGGAACACAGGGGATGTGGGGTGCAGGTTTCCCACCACCGCCACTGCTACTCACGCAGCTGCTCCTGCCACCACCACTTGGCCCTCCCTGCTGTAACCAGCATGATGGCAGCAGTCAATGTGGATGGCCTGTGGCTGTCATCACTAATGCAGGACAGAAAAGTGTAAGTGGAAACTAAATCATGAGAATGCATGGACACATAGAAGGGAACAGTACACAGTGGGACCTTTTGGAATGTGGAGAGTGGAAGGAGGGAGAGGATAGGAAAAATAACTAATGGGTGCTAGACTTAATACATGGGTGATTAAATAATCTATACAACAAAATCTCCATGACACAAGTTTATCTACGTAACAAATCTGCACTTGTACCCCTGAATTTAAAGTCAAAATAAGTACTTATTTTAAATATTTTAGAAAATTTATTACTTATTAATAGCTTTAAATTCTTTAACATATTGCATACTTCAGATTTCATATTTTGTATGTTTGTCAATATTGGTAAGTTGTATATGTTTTTAAGAAATTTTTTCTATTGCACAAAAAAGATAAACTTTTTTATTTAAAGTTGTTCTTTATATTATCTTTTATATGTCCACACAGTATGTTGCAATTCATTCTTTTCTTGCAGTTTGTCTCATTTCACTTTTTCATATTTTTGTTATTGATATGTATTTGCACATTTTCATTGTGAGTCTTTTGTGTGTTTATCAATCTTACTAATCTTGCGAAAAAATCAACAGTTGTTTTTGTTCATTTGTTCTATTGTATTTTATTTTGTATTTCATTTGTTTCTAATTATTCTTTATTATTTTCTTCCTTCTACTTCCTGCATGTTGATTTTCTGTTTTCCCAGATTCTTGTGGTGGGAAGTCAGGTCTCAGATTTTGTCTTTATTTATCTCCGATATATGTATTTAAAATAAAGAATGTTCTTACGAATAACATTAGCTGTCTGTTGTTTCCTTGTTTGTGTCCATGTGTACTCAATGTTTAGCTCCCACTTAAAAATGAGAATATGTGGTGTTTGGTTTTCTGTTCCTGCATTAGTTCACTTAGAATAATGACCTCTGACTCTATCCATGTTGCTGCAGAGGACATTACCTCATTCTTTTTTATGGTTGCATAGTATTCCATGGTGTATATGTACCACATTTTCTTTATTCAGTCTAAGATTGATGGGCATTTCAGTTGATTCAAATGTCTTTGCTATTGCGAATAATGTGAACACACACGGGAATGTGTCTTTATGGTAGAACGATTGATACGCCTTTGGATATACACCCAATAACTGGATTTCTGGGTCCAATGGTAGTTCTAAGTTCTTTGAGAAAGCATCAAACTGCTTTCCACAATGACTGAACTAATTTAAATTCCTACCAGCAGTATGTAAGTGTTCCCTTAACACCACAATGTCCCCTGCATCTGTTATTTTTTTTACTTTTTAGTAACAGCCATTCTGACTGGTGTGAGATGGTATCTCATTGTAGTTTTAATTTGCATTTATTTAATGATTAGTGCTGTGGAGCATTTGTTTATATGCTTGTTGGCTATGTGTATGTCTTCTTTAGAAAAGTGTCGGTTTATGACCTTTGCCTTCTTTTTTTATGGGGCTGTTTGGGTTTTGCTTGTTAGTTTGCTTAAGTTTCTTACCTATTCTGGATAGTAGATCTTTGTCAGATGCATAGTTTGCAAATATTTTCTCCCAATCTGTAGGTTTTCTGTTTACTCTATTGGTAATTTCTCTTGCTGTGCAGAGGTTCCTTAGTTTAGTTAGGTCCCACTTGTCAATTTGTGTTTTTGTTGGAATTGCTTTTGGTGTCTTTGTCATGAAATCTTTGCCAGAGACTATGTCCAGAATGTTATTTTCTAGGTTTTCTTCCTGGTTTTTATACTTGGGGTTTTACGTTTAAATCTCTAGTCCATCTTGAGTTGATTTCTGTATGCAGTGTCAGGAAACGGTCTAATTCCTGTCTTTTGCATACAGGTAGCCAGTTATTCCAGTATCATTAATTGAATATTGATTCCCTTCCCCATTGCTTGTTCTTGGTTCTTGTCACAATTGTTGAAGATCAGATGACTATGGGTATGTGTGGCTTTATTTGGGGCTATTTGGTTCCATTGGTCTATGTGTCTGTTTTTGTACCAGTACCATTATGTTTTGGATTCTGTAGCCTTATACTATAGTTTGAAGTCAAATAATGTCATTCCTCCAGCTTTTATCTTTTTTCTCAATATTACTTTGGCTATTCAGGCCCTGTTTTGGTACCATATGCATTTTAAAATAGTTTTTTTTTTTTTTTCTAATTCTGTGAGGAATATCCTTGGTAGTTTGATTGGAATAGCATTGAGTCTGCAAATTGCTTTGGGTAGTATGTTCATTTTAACAGTATTGATTTTTCCTATCCACGAGCTTCTTGATGTGCTGCTGGATTTGATTTGCTAGTATTATGTTGATAATTTTTGCATCCACTTTCATCGAGGATATTGGCTTGAAGTCTTCTTTTATTGTTGTGTCTCTGTCTGTTTTTATTATTAGAATAATGCTTTCATTGTAGAATGAGTTATAGAGGAGTCCTTCCTCCTTAACTGTTTGGGACAATATCCGCAGGAATAGTACCAGCTCTTCTTTATACACTTGGTAGAATTTGTCTGTGAATCTATCTGGTCCAGAACTCATTATTGGTCTGTTCAGGGATTCAGTTTCTTCCTGGTTTAATATTGGGAGATGGTATGTCTCCAGGAATTTATTTCCTCTAGGTTTTCCAGTTTGTATTAAAGATACTATGTTTTGTTAATTTTTCATATTAATTCTAATGTGTTTAAAGACCACACCCTGGAAGATTTTAATTCTTGTAAAACTTTTGGAGTTTATATTATAGCCTAGGTCTAACATATATGCATTTCCTTGCATTGGGCTTTGCCTTTCTCTGGTGCTTCCCTGATTAGCTTAATAACTAACATCTTGAATTCTTTTTCAGGTGAATCAGGGATTTCTACTTGGTTTGGATCCATTGCTGGTGAACTAATGTGATTTTTGGGGGGTATGAAAGAGCATTGTTTTGTCATATTACCAGGGTTGGTTTTCTGGTCCCTTCTCATTTGGGTAGGCTCTAAGAGGGAAGGTCTAAGGCTCAAGGCTGTTGTTCTGATTCTTTTGTCCCATGGGGTGTTTCCTTGATGTAGTACTCTCCCCCTTTTCCTATGGATGTGGCTTCCTGTGAGCTAGCTGCAGTGATTGTTATTTCTCTTCTGAGTCTAGCCAACCAGCAAGTCTACCCAGCTCTGAGCTGGTACTAGGGATTGTCTGCACAGAGTTCTGTGATGTGAACCGTCTATGGATCTCTTAGCTGTGGATACCAGTGCCTGTTCCAGTGGAGGTGATGGCGGGGTGCAATGGTCTCTGGCCTCACCCAGCTCCCACACAGACTGAAGGGCTGGTTTCATTCCCACCATGCCTTCTCTAACAGCCTGGAGTTGAGTCTATTTCCAGGTGGTGGGTAAGCCTAGTTTGAGAACTTGCCCCAGGCTACCCACTTCCCCACTGTGAAAGCAAAGGGCTTGGTTCTTGCCTTTGCCTATGGAGTCTGCACACCAGATTTGCATCCTCCCCTGAGTTCTGGCCAGGAAGCTTCTCGCAGGGTTCTAATTAATACTCAGTTCAGCTGGAAACTTCCTTCACCCTGTGGCGTTTGTCCCTGCTCCTCTGGCTGCCCTCCAGGAGGATCCCTGTGGTGCCAGGCAGGAATGGTCTGCTTGGGGACCCAGCAAGCTCCCAGGACCTTTCCCACTGCTTCTTCTACCACAGTATTTTGCTCAGCTCCAGGTAAGTTTGGAAACTTCTCCAGCAAACAGACTTTCAGTTTCCCCAGTGGGGGTGTGTGTTCCGGAGAGGAGAATTTCCCTTTCTCGCTTACACAGTTGGGGAACTCACAGTATTGTGTCTCCCGGGTCCTGGAGGAGCAATCCCTATTCAACTATTTTTAAACCATGCATATTATATGATTCTATTTGTATGAAATAGCCATAATAGTTAAATCCGTAGAGACAGAATGCACATTGGTGGTTACCAGGGTCTGAGGTAAGGAGTAATGTGAAGAAACTGATTAAGGTATAGCTTTTTACTCTGGAGAAACCAAAATGTTTTGTAGTTAGATAGAAGTGGTGATTCTACACATTGTGAATGTACTAATTGTCACTCAATTACTCAGTTTGAAATGACTGGTTTGGTATTTTGTAAATTTCACTTCAATAAATTATTTAAAAAATAAATATGTAAATACACTAATCAAATAATAATAGTAAAGAAGCAGGTCTTTGATTTAGACAGATCTGGGTTTGAGTCTCAACTGCACCCCTCAACCGCTGTGTGGCCTTCCTTTTTGTAAAACATGAAATGACAATAAGAGTATCTACCTCATAGGGCTGTTACGAGGCCTAAATAAAAGAATAATGTACGTAACATCATGTCAAACACACAATGAGTATCTAACAAGTGGTGGTTAGTATTCTGATTAATAGAAATCATCCCAATTCCAAAGAATGCCAAAGCAAAAAGGAACTTCTGAGATTTCTTAATTCAGTCAGTTGATTGTATAGATGAAGAAGGCTCAGAGACTAATAACAGGGTCCAGGTTTTCTGAAGTCTATTCTAAAAATCTTTCCCACACACAGCACATACTTACAGACAGACTGTGGCTCTTCTTTGCAGAATAGCGATGAGGGTTAGTGTGGTTCTTTGAGTCCTTCTAGCCTTCCTTTCCCCATTCTAGTGACTTCTATAATGTTCTAGGTGACTCCTACTTGAGGTAGATGCCAATCCCTAGAAGCTGGCCTACCCTTAAGGATGATCAAGGCATAGAAGAATGCCAAGAGCAATCTCCTTAGCAGTCAGAGCTATCTTCTTCACTGCACACTTCCTGCACACCCACGTTACTAGGAATTGGACTAGATGCTTTGCTCTGTACTTGGGGAACCTGCAACAAGTACCCAGGCTCCTAGCTTGGTGCTATCCTTAGAAGTAAAAGAATTTTGTTGTTGTTGTTTCTTATTAAGTTCAAATGACACTTTTATCAAAGAAAATGAATTAGTATATTCATTATATGCATTTATTAGGTCCTAACTGTATACATTAGAAAGGAAAAAAATGAAGAAGATGTAATTTGGAGCTTACAGAAATTACTTTCTAGTATGGAAAAATATATTTTAGGAAAAAATACTAGCAATAATAACATGATAGCCGGTATAATATATTGTTTGTCATATTGCTTTTGTCTATGACTACAGTTCATGCAAAATCATTAATACATCTCTTACATTCATCTTTCCCATCCAATTCTTCATTATTACATGAGCCGCTTCTTGAATAACCAAAATAGTTTTACAAAGTACAGCTCATGTTTTCCTCCATTAGAGATAGTTGATATAAGGTGGTTTTTAAATCCATGCATGATGTGAGCACTTGAAAATTTACTTAAAACCACAACCATCCGTTTACATATCATTAAGATAGTTATATTCATACATGACAGTCTTGAGACTCCTAAAAGTCTTATAAATATATTTATGTATATATTTGTGTGAATTTGCATGAGCATACATATATATACACACACACATACATTCCCCACAATATACCAATCAAAGTAGCTAATCATTGCTTTTTAAAACAAAATTTTAGAAGGTTTGTACATAACAACATAGAAACCTTAGTAATTACTAAATATGGATTACGTTTTTTACTTTTTTGTATAAATACATTTCATCAAGAGACATTTACAAGCATTCAAAACTAGCATTGGATAGAAGGTTTCTTTGCTGTTGCTTTTCTAAGTCTGGTGGGTGACCCTGACCAGCGACTGGACTTCCCCTCCCACCTTTGGGAAATAATACTTTGGGACAAAGGTAGCAGAACTCATTACCACTTGGTGGGGATAAAAAGTTTGCTTGTCACTCTGTCTCTTTGGACACCACCTCCATAGGCTGAGGGGTCAATTGGAGCATTTATTAAAGCAGGACATGCATGGACATGGATGATGTATGCTAGCCAGGCCTTTGCAGGCAAAGGGAGGAAATGGTGGTTGCAGGTGTTTCTGTGGTGTGGGGCATGAAGAGAATGGTCATTGTATGAATAGTTTTTTGCCCTTCCAGCTTGGTGTTTTAGGAAAAGAAAATGCGTTTCTCTTGCTTTTAGTTTGTTTCTTTGTTTTTGTCTTCACACATTGGTGTTTACTGGTTGAATGACTTCTTCAGCATATATTGAGTCTGTGATATATGAGATAAAATAAACCAAGGGGAACTGCCTGTCCTATCATTCCATAGGTCCCAAGGTCTCTAAGCAGTCTGCCTTCTCTTCTTCCCCTCTCAGGGTATGTTTTGTTTGATTTATATGTAAGGTCCAGGAATTTTAGCTGTACTCTGTGGAAGGAATAGGTAAAAGTATAGCTACTCTATCTTTTCTACATGAGGGACTTTTGAACAAATCAAATATAAGGAGATTCCTTGTATTTCAAATGTCATATTCCTTGTATTTTAAATTTGGTCAAGCTTATGAAATATCTTCTCTGGACTATAGTTTTCTCTACTGTAAAACGTGCATGTGAATAGTACCAATCTTGTAAGATTGAGGAATATAAAAAACAGTTTCTGCAAGGTGCTTAATGGCCTGGTATGTAGTAAATGCTCAAGACATCCCAAATGCTATTTTTTTCATCAAATTTGTTTTTATAGTTAAAGCTTATCACACACACATTGGTATGAGGATCATTTGTATTTATATGACTTGTTTATTTATAAGTTTTGCTATTTCTTCTACAAAACTTTGGGAAGTTTTTACACTATTTTTAGAACTTTGATATTTTAAGGATACTACCAAAATGGCCTCAATGTAATGTGTTATTTGCCCTTTGAATTCTTCCTTTTTGTTGTTGTTGTATAAACTCTTCTTAAATTTTGTGTAACAAAGTTTATATTTTTTTCTGTCCTTTATTGCTTCTGGGGTTTGAGTCACTGTTATTTTTCAGTTTCCTTATGATATTTGGCCAAAATAAGTCTTACTTATATGTAATAAATATTTTATATTGTTCATAAAATGTATGCATATACAAAATGTTAATTTATCCAGACAGCCTAGGTAAAAAGATATAACAGTGAGTTTTTTCTTCCACTTTTTTCTGACATGCCCTGAATTATTTCTACCAGTAATTTTCTTCCTCCATTCTTCTCTTCTTCCCTCTTTGTCCCTTTATGTCTTTTTTCTTTTTTGTTGCCTATAATTCTAATATATTAGGACAATTTCCTGTGGGGTTGCAGAATTGTCTTATAATTACTGTATAAGATGATTATAATCCCAAACCAAAAATGTTATGGATTTCACAAAGTAAAAGAAAAATAAGTCTAAACAGTTTCATTTTGTCTCATGTTTAATATGAATCAGTAGATTGTCTTCACCATGTTCATTAATGATGAACTCATAAGAAAATGCATTGGTCCTATTTTTATGTGGATCAATGTATCTGATACAGGCTCAAAATAAACGCAATTCAGGAAATGTTCATAACAGCTTTGTGGTTAATCTAATCACTTATTCTGTGAATATAATATTTCACTATAGAGAGATTTCAGTTTTTTGCCACTTATAAATAAAATTTAGAAATATTGTAAAGAAAAACGACATAATGTAGATCCTCTGATTTACAAGTCCAGCAAATGGTTTGTTGAAACATTCTTAGAGACTTCCACAGAAGAAATTAATCATGACGCTAAAGTTGGATGCTCAATAAATACTTACAGCTTTAATTTGAGGACAGGGAAGCCTTTTTGCTGCTCTTCCTTAATTACAGGGCTGACACCTTGATAGCCTGAAAAATAAGTTAACATTGCCTTACAAACGTATCTCCTAGACTGATGCTCTAATTATGGTTTTGAGCTTTTTCTTTCATTCATTTAAGCTGTGATTACTGTATGAGTCTTGTTTTTATTGATGCATTGTAACTGCACATAATTTAGAGATACAATTTGATGTTTTGATATGTATGTTGTATAAGGCATTTATCATTCCTCTATGTGAGAACATTCAAAAGCCTATCCTCAAGCTATTTTGTAAAATACAATACCTCACTGTTGATAATAACCATCATCACCCTACTGGGCAATACAACACCAGAACTTATTTCTATCTAATTGTAACTTTGTACCTGTTGACTAATCTTTCCCCATCCTCCAAGAGACGTAATTTAAACACTGAATAAAATAAAAAATGCAATAAAACAAACAAAACAAAACTCAAATTTCCTGTGCTTTGAGATGAACTCTAACACATGAGATCACAAAGAATGTCTAGATATTATCAAGGGAGGACAGTGGGAGTAGATCTGTATGTCTGATTGTGCAACATAGCTTTTGAATATAGAAAGCAAATCAAAACTATAAAAACTTTATTCTAAATATACATTCTGTCACACAGAAATTTTTCATTTCCAAATCACTTGCCTGTGTAAATGTTAGTAAGTATTTTTCTGGTGTTTAGAGAATGTTTACAGTCAAGAAATTTTGTCCTTTGAAAGCATATGCTACTTGTGGACAGCAGATGAATTTATTTATAAGTGTAACTAAATTGGAAGAAACTGAACAATTTAGAAGAACAGATTATTTGGGATGATTTTGTTTCATGCGAGTATTAGAAACAGTTCTTCTATGGTGATAAATATAGCAAGTTTACAGGGAAAAATGTTCAGTAATTAGAAAACATGAATAATTGATTCATCAAATTTTAACAGGTATTATCTAGGATCTGTATTTCAAAGGATAATAAAGATTAAAGGATACTGTATCAATCATATTTGGACTTACAGCCTTTGTATATTCCTATTCTGAGTTACAGTATTTTAACATAAATTTGACTCATTTTCCTAGTTTTTTCTTGATAGGCACCTCTCAAACAAGTTACGTCAACACAGTGAAAAATAAACTTTCTTTACAACCTGAAATATTTCAGAATGTATTAGCTGTTTTATTATGAGGATGAATAGGATAAACAGAAAATAGGATGTTATGCTACTTTTAAATATTCACCTTACTTTATTCTACTATCTAAATAACATAAAATCATAAAACTCAAAACTTCTTAGAGGCTTTGCAGCACAGAAACACTGTAAAGATGATATTTTTGCCCCTTTGATTATAAAGATGGTATAGTGTGGCATATATATCATGTAGATTGATAGAATTATATATCTTGTGTTTAAAGCAACAGAGAATTCAGAGTACTCCTACTCAATACTCTTTTTTTAACATGTATTTTTATTAGATAGTGCATTTAAGTATTTGGACATTTGTGAAGTCCCTCTGAACAAATATAAAATGCAGGTTATAAAAATGCTTTCAGCTTAGGGATAAGAATCCTACATTCTGTTTTTATTTTTTTTTATAAGTACATAGACTAGAATATAGTGAGGGTTTTTTTTTTTTTTTTTTTTTTGTATAACAGAGAAATGTTCAAAGAAGATTGATCTCCATCCTTTTATGATTCTATATCTCTCCATGTCTATATGCACCCTTACAGTTAATTTATTTTTTCTTTTTTGTCTTTTTGAGACAAAGTCTCACTCTGTCGCCCAGGCTGGAGTGCAGTGGTGTGATCTCAGCTCATTGCAACCTCTGCCTACCAGGTTCAAGCAATTCTCCTGCTTCAGCCTCCCAAGTAGCTGGGACTACAGGCATGCACCACCATGCCTGGCTAATTTTTGTAGTTTTTTTAGTAGATATGGGGTTTCACCATATTTGCCAGGTTGGTCTCGAACTCCTGACCTTGTGATTCGCCCACTTCGGCCTCCCAAAGTGTTGGGATTACAGGCATGAGCCACCGCACCCAGCCATTTATTTTTTCAAATCCAAATTATACCTTTAGAAAAAATCTTAATGAAATAAAATTAGACTATTATTCAATTGCATCTTTATTAAAAATTTTCTCCCATTAGAATATCTTTCAAAATAGTTGAGTGAAAATATCTGTTTTCCATTATACTATTTATAATTGCTAACATGGATTACATTTATATATTATGTTCATTTATCTCTATCAATAATTGTTAGTTAACAATAATATTTTAATGATCAATGTATTTAAAAGTGCTACAAAATACATGTACTTTCTAAAGTATGAAGAGTACCTCATACTACAAATATTTTAAATAATTTGTATCATTTAAAACAAAGCCACAAGCATGATTTTAAGAAAATATCATCCTGTGGGATTGATGCATCTCTTATTTATTTATTTATTTATTACTTATTTATATTTTTGAGATGGAGTTTTGCTCTTGTCACCCAGACTGGAGTGCAATGGCACAATCTCGGCTCACAGCAAGCTCTACCTCCTGGGTTCAAGCTATTCTCCGACCTCAGCCCCTTGAGTAGCTGGGATTACAGGGGCCCACCGCCATACCTGGCTAATTTTTGTATTTTTAGTAGAGACAGGATTTTGCCACATTGGCCAGGCTGGTCTCGAACTCCCGATCTCAGGTGATCTGCCTGCCTCGGCCTCCCAAAGTGCTAGGATCACAGGTGTGAGCCACTGCGCCCAGCCGAAAGAAGGATTTTTCTTTATGAGAATTTCATAAATGTGGAGCTAGAATATCTTCATAATTTTGCTGAGTACTTTTTAGAACAATGCAAGCTATGTAGAAAGAGTGATAGAGATGATTTTGTAAGTTTCCCTGATACCAACTTAGCTTCAATTGTGTCAATTTTTAGAGAGATGCACCTCACAATTTGCTTGAACATACTGAGGTGGATCACTTCTAAAGAATGGAATTATTAAGCACCCAAATCTGAGAACAATGTCTAGAAGTATAGATTTCCAGATTGGCCCCAGAATGGCTGACTTAAAATATCTAAAGGTGGGGCCCAGGACAAGACATTTTTAAAAGCTCCTCGAGTAATTTTATTGTGCACCTAGGTTTGCAAACATAGATTTAGAGAAAAACTACCTTATTCATGAGAAATGTTAAAGTATTCTAGAATAAAGAAGATTAATTTTATTTTAAAAAACATGCCTTGAAAACAAGAATGTGTAGTTTCATAGTTTTAATACTATGAATAATTCATAAATATAAATTAATAGAAATACTTGCAAGCAGCCAATCAATATAAATGTGTTATCCTTCTCTTTTCTAATGAGTCCTTCACCTTAAAATTGTATTCATAAAGTCCTAAGACTATAAATGAGTCTTGAGAGGGAAATGGCATAGTAATTGTGTATTGTTGATTGTATTTTTTTTATTATTATTATTTAGTTAGTGATTTGTCTTTATATTTTATTTGTATGAACTTTGAAGTCAGTTTTCTTTCTATATATAAACTTAATAATTTTAAACTTAATAATTTTTTCTTTAATTGCAAAGACATTATGGGCTTATATTCAAACATATAGACATGTACAACAAAGTAAACAGTATGACCATTGTTAATATTTGTATAAATTTTTTTATCTTTCAATTAAGCCTATCTGTAAATATCTTTTTTCATATTATATTCCTAGTGCCTGATACTTATAAGTGTTCAATAAATATCTTTTTTTTCCTTTTTTGAGATAGAGTCTCGCTTTTGTCACCCAAGCTAGAGTGCAGTGGTGCAATCTCGGCTCACTGCAACCTCTGCCTCCCAGGTTTAAGCAATTGTCCTGCCTCAGCCTCCCAAAGTGCTGGGATTACAGGCGTGAGACACTGGGCCCGGCTGATGCAACTCTTATGTGTGATAAAAGGCATAATTCAAAGAAGAAGCCTAGGAAACAACTACGGATAATTTGCAGTTTTATTAGGTGCTTCTAGCAATCCCAAGTATTCAGATATTATGCTCTAATTTACACATAAAGAGCCATGTAACCAAAGAAAAAAATATAATACACTTGAAAATTATATATAAAATTAAAAATGCACAGTGCATCTGCACGTTAACTAAGACACTAATGTGGAGATATAGGTGACCAACTGGCAAGTATCCTATGTAGCATTAGCTTAGCAAATTTTCTCCTCATCCCTGTATCTTCCTAATGTTGATTTTTCTTCAGTACACTCAGAAATATAGATACATATAGAATATAAAAAGGAGAAATACAAACATAATGCTGACTACGTATTTTGCAATAGTAGTATATTATAACTTAAGTTCCTAAAAAAAGTGCTCATCCTGCCATTCATGGATGACTACGGAGACTGGAAGATTATTTGAAAAGATGTGAGTCATCTATGTCATATAGTACTGAAGCAGCTCATTAAGTGAAAACAAACAAACAAAAAATAGGTGTTTGGCATAATGTAAACTTATGATATAATTAAAAGGCACATTGCATTTAATAGTTTATATTGTTATCACTGAAGACATGTGAATTTGAAAATCTTCCTGATTGCCTAAGAGTAGGTAGTGCAATATTGTGAAAAAAAAAATATGGGTAGTGAAATAGAAAATAAGTGCATCTCTGTTTTAACCCCAACTCTATACAGACTTTTGGACTTTTGAATTACCATTTGGACTTTTGAATTACCATTTCTAGGCTTTGATTTACTCATATATAAAATGGATATTAGGCTAAAAAAGCCCCATGGATTTTTTTTTTCAGCAACTATTATGTATAATGTTCTGTGTATATCACTTGCATTTTTAGGAATATATCTATGATTCTAAATATAGCATGACTTCATGTGCATCCTAGGTGTGTATCTGCAAGGACCTTAGAGATGGTCTAAAGATGGAGAAAAACACTGTTCATAAACACTATTAATGAGATCTTTTGAGAACAGTAAATAGAGAACACATTAAATTACATTCCCATTTTGCATAATTATAACTAATTATAGTTATTAGACTAATGATCTTAGTCATCAAGAACAATGTAATTGTTGTAAAGGTTAAAAAACATAACAAATTGACATCATTCTCTTATGGTTCTTTCATAACTCCCCCGATATCAATTTTCAATTTTCTTCATGGGCTTTTCTTTTTCAAATAACCCTTTAAATGAGAGAGTTTGTTTTAACCCCAATTCCTCCCTAAGGTAATATTCTTGGCCTTTTCACTTTTAATACTTCAGATTTCATTTACATCATCCCATGAACAACGAAAGTTTACCAGATATACACTAACCATTCTTAAATTCACATCTCAACCCTAAACCTCTGGATATGTCCTTTTAAACTTTCTGCCCACTCTCGGCAACCTCTATTCCACTATGTTCAACACAGTAACTCACTCTTTCACCAGATCTTTCCTTTACCGGTTAACTTTTAGAAAAGTTAGCAACTTCTCAAGCTGTAATGTGGATTCGTAGATTTTCCTCACATTTATGTTGCCAATCACTATGCAAGTAATCATGAAAACTTGGTGATTCTACTCCAAACTCTGTTACATTTTATCCCTCTCTTGCATGTTTCTTTTCATGCATCTTTCTTTCTATGATCTTTTACACTAATTTCATAATCTGATTCCTGTTCTCATTTGCCCCTCACCCAACTTTGAACAGATCTAGTAATACCACCTCTCTGATCTTTGTGAGATGACATTCTGACAAGGTCATCTCCAACTCAACAAATTGTTTTCCTCCTGATGTCAGGATGAATGTAATTGCCTGGGTATGACATAACATGCTTCTTGAGATCGTTAATGCCCGTCCACCTAGCTTCGTATCTAACCTTTTTCTCTCCATTCCAGAAACACTGAAATTTGCTCTTCCTCAATGTGACATATTACATCATGTTTTTACTCTTCTACATTTGTCTCTTTGAGTAACTAGAATACTGCTTTCTATTTCTTTTCATGTCATGTCTCCACACATTGCCTAACCTCTCCACAAGTGCTATTGACTCTTCTGCAGATGCGTTTAAATGATCCTTCTTCCAGGCTTCCACTCTATTCTATGGAAGTTTCCCTTTCTATTTCTCTAACTGTAAAACACTGTAATTTTTTATTGTTTATATGTTACATGGTAATAAACAAAACATTATCAAGTATATATTACATATTTCATTGGCTAGAATGCTAAAGTAATGAGTGAGTAGATATTGATGTGGATGATTTCAACTGTTATGACATAAAATTGCAGTAAATGAATATGCATGAAATAATATGGCCATAGTAGGAATTAAAGTTCATCATTTATAAAAGTTATGAGTTCAGAAAGAGACAAATTGGAAGATAGTAAACTAAAAATTAAAGATGTTTTAAAATTATATGGTGGTCTCTTAAAGAACTTTAACAGGAATTTCACATTGAGAGTTATATTTGAGAAGATAATGCATACATTGTCATCAAAAATAAATCACAATATTTTCATGGCTATATACAGCTACTACAAAACAGATACTCATATTTTCAATATTAACATTGGTAACTGGATTTAAATGTAAAGAACAGAACATTTAAAAAATAATGCAAGATAATGTTACAATTTCTTGGTTTTAGCTTCTAAAACTATCCACCTGGTTTTAGTCCATGTAAACTAAGTGGGAAATCTGCTATCATATTTTTGTGTAGAATTTTCAATGCTCTTAATGTCATTCTGCTATAAAGAAATATTTTTAAAATTATAACTTTTTTCTTTTTATAAATTTCAATAACTTTAGGGGTACAACTGGTTTTTTGCTATATGGGTAAATTGTAACATGGTGAGTCTGGGTTTTTGGTGTACCCATCATGTGAATAGTGTACATTGCGCCAATAGGTGATTTTTAATCTCTCACCCTTCTCCCACCCTTCCTCCTTCTGAGTCTCCAGTGTTCGTCATACAACTCTGTATGCTTTTGCATACCCAGAACTTAGCTCCCATTTATAAGTAAAAACATGTAGTATTTGGTTTTCTGTGTCTGCATTACTTCACTTAGGATAATAGCTTCCAATTACATCCAACTTGCTGCAAAAGACATTCTTTTTATTTTTTTGTGGCTAAGTCGTATTCCATGGTATAAGTATACCACATTTTCTTTATCCACTAATTGATGGTTTGGTATTTAAGTTGATTCCGTATCTTTTACGTGTAAATTGTGCTACAATAAACATACAAATGCAGGTGTCTTTTTTATTTAATGACTTCTTTGTCTTTGGGTAGATACCTCGTAGTTGGGATTGTTGGATTGAATGGTAGATAAGAAAAACTAAAAAAAATTCAAAGTAATGGAGTACTCAGTTGTAGGAACTATAGTGAAACCAGAGTCCATGTGTAACTTTAGAAGGCAATTAATGTTTGAATAACTACATATGTTAAAAAAGTATGCAAAAACCTCCTAGGAAAGGATTACATACAATCTAGATGTTTAACAGAAGGTGGTTAAATAAGAAACATGGCACTGACGAAACAACAAGATCTATGTGAGGAGGTTGCAACCTAGGCATTCCAGCCATTACTTATTTAACTCATTTACATGTCATTTCTCAGGAATTTTTGGCACTCTCTCCCTTGTTACTCAGCAGATTTTGAGACTTTCTTCATTTAGCTCAGAGATTGAAGAGCAACTTTAACGATTCATTTTGGTTTTAATCCTTGAACAGTTACCAGGTTCTTTAAAGCTGACACATTATTTTACACAATTTCCTTTCACTTTTTACATTTATAATACAAATTTAATTCAAAAATGTCTATCATTATTGAATTGTCAGTGAATGCTTGGTCTTGTGCTTGTGAAGAATTTAATTTTGCCTCTCTACTTATTCTGAAAAATTCTCAGGAAAACATAATTATGTATTACACAAGACCTTTCTCAAAATGTTATTTAAAAACTAAACAAAAAAGCAATTGACAAATCACCCAGTGAATGGCTATAAGCAGGTTCTGAAATATCTTTGCATAAGAAATTTGACTACGTAAGATGACTTTTAATTAATTTCAGTAAAAACATTATTGAAATATACATTCCACCCTGTAACTATGCTGGGTAAAGGTTTTCCTTTGATTGTTAATTCTAGGGGGCTAATAACTTTCCAAATAAAAGTAGAGATTTAGAAAATTTAAATGTCAAAATTTAACTTGACATAAAAATAGTTTCAGCTCCTAATAAATAGATTTTGGAGATATAGTTCGCAGGTAATTAATGTATATTAGTGCCCTTTTTCAGCCTGCATCTATATCGCCCAAACTTTCCATCTCATTATCTCTCCCTTCTATTCTGAGGTGTTATTTTAATCTTGCTATTATATGTGGGCAAATTGATGGCCACAAAGGTTAAATCTTTGCCTATAGTCTTAAAAATCATATGGCACAGAAAACCTTAAATACAGGTGTGTATGACACTAAAGTCCATAGATCTTTCACAATGCTACAGATTACAATGTTGACTATTAAGTCATTAATATGCATTTTTATTCATCAAAATGATCATTCTTTCAGTTCTGTAGATGCAAAATAAATTCAAATTATTTAAACAGAGTAAAATGCTTAGGTTCACAGCAAAATTGAATAGAAGGTATGGAGAATTCTCAAATACTCCTTGCCCATCCACCTACAAACATGGATGACTTCCACCATCATCACTGCAATCCATCAGAGTAGTACATTTGTTACAAGAGATGAACCTACATTGACACATCATTATCACCCAAAGTTCATAGTTATGTAAGGGTTCAGCTTGGTGATGCATACCTACAGGTTTGAGCAAATGAATAACAATTGTAGCCATGATTATAGTATTTTACAGACTACTATTTTCGACGCCCTTAGAATCCTCTGTAATCTGTTTATTCATTTCTCCCTCTCCTAATCCCTGGAAACCATGGATATTTTTATTTTCTCCACAGTTTGTATTGTCTAGAATATCATATAGTTGGAATCATACAATATGTAGCCTTTTCAGAGTAGTTTTGAAAAGTTAGTAATATGCATTTAGGTTCCCCCATGTCTTTTCACGTCTTGATAACTCATTGCCTGGATATACTGTAGTTTATCCATCCACCTCCTGAAGGACATCTTGGTTGTTGTCTTAGTACATTTACGTTGCTATAACAGAATACTTAAGGCTGGGTAATTTATTTAAATAAGAGATTTATTTGACTCATGATTCCAGTGGCTGCAAAGTTCAAGATTAGCAGCTACCTCTGGCAAGTGCCTCATGAGGCTTCAACTCATAGAGAAAACAGATTGGCTCATATAAAGAGATCACACATGGCAAGAGAGGAAGCATGAAAAACTGAAGAAGCCAGACTCTTTAACAAGCTGTGTTTTAGGGGACTAAATTATTACCACACGAGTGAGAACTCATTCACCTCTGCGGGCAGAGATTAATCTATTTTTGTGGGATCTGCTCCTATGACTTAAATAACTTCCAATAACCCCACTTCCCAATGCTGCCTCTTCCCAACATTGCCACAACAGATCAAATTCCAATGAGTCTCAGTGGCCACAAACCACATCCAAACCATAGCAGTTGCTTAAAAGTTTCAGCAATTATGAATAAAGTTGCTATAAACATTCACTTTCAGGGTTTTCTGTAGACATGTTTTCCTCCTGTTGATATACCAAGGAGCATAAATACTGGATCATATGGTAAAGTGTGTTTATTCTTAAAAGAAACTGCTAAATTGTCATTCAAAGTGGCTGTAGAATTTTGCATTCCATCATGAATGAATGAGTCATTGTTGCTTCACATCCTTGCCAGCATTTGGTGTTGTCAATGTTCCAGATTCTGAACATTTGAATACATATGTAGTGATATCTCATTGCAGTTCTAATTTTCCTTTCTCTAATAACATATGATATCTAGCATATATTCATATGCTTATGTCGCCTTTTTAGATGGATTTTTTTTTATTTAGTATTATGCTGTTATAGTTTGAATATTCCCTCCAAAATTCATGTTGAAATGTGGTAGCATTGAAAAATTGGGGACTTTAAGAAGACACTGAGTCATGAGGGCTCTGCTTGCATGAATAGATTAATCCATTCATAGATTAATACATTAGTGGGTTAGTGGAATAGTGAGTTATCATGGGATTAGTTTTAGTGGTTTTATGAGAAGAGGAAGAGAGACATTAGTTAGCATGCTTAGCCCCCTCAACACGTGATGCTCTGTGCCACCTCAAGACTCTGCTGCGGGTCCCTAGCAGCAGCGAGGCCCTCACCAGAGGTTGTCCTTTGATCTTGGGCCTCTCAGTTTCCATGACTGTAAGAAACAAAGTCATTTTTCTTATAAATTCCCTAATTTCAATAATTATGTAATCAGCAACAGAAAATGGACTAAGACAAAATATTAAGTTTCCTCCATGTCTTTTCATAGCTCATTTATTTTTATCACTGAATAATAGTTCATTGTCTGAGTCTGCTGGTTTCTTTCTCCATTCACTAACTGAAGGACATCTTGCTTGCCTCTAAGCTTTGAAAATTATGAATAAAGCTTATGTAAACATTTGTGTGGACATAAATTTTCAACTTCTGGGGGTAAATAACGAACAGTGCAATGGCTACATTGTAAGGTAAGATTATGTTTAGTTTTGAAAGAAGTCACCAAATGTCCTCCAATAGGACGGTACAATTCTGAATTTCCACTAGCAATGAATAGGAGTTTTCATTGGTAACATTTTCATCAGCATTTGGCATTGTCAGTCTTCTGAGTTTTGGCCATTCTAATAGAGGTTTGATGATATCTCACGGTTGTTTTAATTGGTTTTTACCTGATGACGTATGTTCTGGAGCATTTTTTCACATGCTTATTTGCCAGTACTGTATATTTTGATGAGGTATTTGATAAGGTTTCTAACCAATTTTTACATTAGATTATTTATTGTTTAATTTTAAGACTTATTTTATTTTATTTTTGAGACAGAGTCTAGCTTTGTCACCCAAGCTGTAGTGTACTGGCACAATCTTGGCTCACTGCAGCCTCAACTTTCTGGGCTTAAACGATCCTCCCACTTCAGCCCCAGGAAGCAGCTGGGACTACAGGTATGTGCCACCACACCAAGCTAATTCTTATATATTTTCTGTAGAGACGGGGTTTTGCCATGTTGCCCAGGCTGATCTTGAACTCCTGAGCTCAAGCAATCAACCTACCTCGGCCTCCCTAAGTGCTGGGATTACAGGTGTGAGCCACCACTCTTGGCCAAGTGTTACTTTTATATTTTGGATAATAGTCCTTCATTAGATGTATCTTTGGCAAACCTTGTTTTCTGTTCTGTGGCTTGTCTTTTCATTCTCTTGACATTGTCATGCACAGAGCAGAAGTTTTTCATTTTAATTTAGTTCACCTTATCAATTATTTCTTTCATGGCTCATGCCTTTGTTGTCATAATCTAAAAAGTCATCACCATTCCAGGAAGTCATCACAGCCATTTTCTCCTGCATTATCTTTTAGGAGTTTTATAGTTTTGCATTTTACATTTGGGTCTATGATCCATTTTGAATTAATTTTATGAGGCGTGTAAGATCTGCATCTGGATTTATTTATTTTTATTTTTTCCTGTGAATATTTAGTTGTTCCACCATTTTTTGAAAGCACTATCTTTTCTCTATTATATTGCCTTTGCTCCTTTGTGAAGGATAAATTCATTGTATTTACGTAAGTTTATTTCTGGGCAGCTCTTTTTCCTGTTTCATTGATCTTTTTGTCAGTTATTTCTCTAATACTACATTGTCTTGTTTACTGTAGCTTTATAGTAAGTCTGGAGGTTGGGAAGTGTGTCATTCCTCAGTCTCTTTTCCCTTTCAGTATTTTGCTGGCTATTTTGAATCATTTGCGTCTTCAGTGTGAGGTGAAAAAGCAGAGGTCATAAGGAACGTCTTTGACTTTTTCCTGATCTTGTTGGAAAAGCTTCTGTTTTCTCACCATTAATTTTGGTGTGTGGTTTTGGTTTTTTTTGTAGATATTTATCAAGCTGAGAAAGTTTTTCTCTTTTTCTGATTTGCTGAGAGTCAGTAACACATGATCTTTTGGCAAATACGTTTGCTGAATCTATTGATATAAACAGGCATTTTTTTTTTTTCCTGAATCAGGCTTGAATATGTGAGATAAATCTTGGTCATAGTGTATTATTTTTAAATCTACATTGTTAGGTTCTATTTGTTAATATTTCATCAAAGATTTCTGCATCTATGTTCAGGAGTCACAGTCATCTATACTTTTTTTTCATGTAATGTCTTACTCTGGCTTGGGTGTTAAGGTGATGTCTCCTAGAAGGAATTCATAATCTCTCAGAAATAATTTATCTTCTGGAAGAAACTGTACGTAATTCATAAGATTTCTTCTTGTATTAAATAACATGTTGCCAAATTCATCAGTGGATCGATTTGGGTCTTGTGCTTTCTGTTTTGGAATGTTATTAATTCTTGTTTCAGTTTATACAATATATGTAATGTTTATTTCTTCTCTTGTGAGCTTTGTTCGTTTGTGTCCTCACAGAAATTGTTTTATTTTCTTGTAGTTATAAAATTTGTGGGCATAGAATAGCACACAGTATTGTATTCCTTTATTTTGCTTTTAATGTCCATGGGACCTGTAGTAACGTTTCTTTTTTATTTCTTTTTAAATTGACAAAAAGGTATATATTTATGGTATAAAACCTGTTGTTTTGATATATGTATGCATTATAAAATGGCTAAGTCAAGCTTATTAACCTGTGTATTACCTCACATACTTGTTTATTTTGTGTGTGGTAACAGCATTTGCAATCTATACTCTCATAAATTTTCAAGTATACAGTATATTACTATTATCTGTAGTCACCATGCTATACAATAGATACTTTGAAATTATTCTTCCTATTTAACTAAAATTTGGTGTCCTATGACAAATGTTTCCCACAAAACCATGCTCCTCCTCCTCTGAACCCCTATTTATTAATAACTCTCTGTTTCTATGACTTTAACTTTTTACATTCCACATTTAAATGATATGTGGTATTTGTCTTTCTGTGCCTGACTTATTTAACTTAGTATAATACTGTTCTCCAGACTTAACTAATGTCGTTACAAATGACAGAATTTTCTTCTTTTTTAAGGCTGAATAGCACTCCATTTTGTGTGTGTGTGCTATATATATAGTACTATATATACTATATATATATATATAGTAGTGGGTAGTGGGATTGTTAGAGAATTTCATAGTTCTATTTCTAATTTTAAATTTTTGAAGACTCTCCATACTGCTTTCCATAGTTGTTGTACTAATTTATGTTCCTACATTTCAAGTATTCATCTGTTCCTTTTTCATTTTCTTCTTCTTCTGGTGTTACACTATACATACATATATCTTCTGTAGTTGCCCTACAGTTCTTGGATGTACTGCTATGGGATTTTTTTTTTTTTTTCATTCTTTTTTCTTTGCTTTCCAGTTTTGGAGTTTTCCGTTGAGATATCTTCAAGTTCAGAAATTTCAGTCTGCAAATAAGTCCATCAAAGTCATTCTTCATTTCTGTTGCAGTGTTTCTGATGTCTAGCATTTTGTAAATTCTTTCTTAGAATTTCCATCTCTCTGCTTACATTGTGTGTCTGTTCTTGCATGCAGCCTGTTTTGTCTACTGGAGTCCTCTGGCTTGTTTGTAGCAGTTTTGTTTTACAAGTTCGATAATTCCGACATCCCTGCCCTATCAGGGTCTGCTTCTTTCACTTGTTCTGTTTCCTTAAACTATGTGTTTTTGCCTTTTAGTATCCCTTCTTAATTTTTCTTGAGAGTCAGTCACGATATACTTAGTAAAATAAACTATTATAAAAAGAGCTGTTATAATGTGATGATAAGATATGCTGGCGGGGGGCGTGTGGTGGCAGGAAAAGTATTGTGCAGTTCCATGATTAGGTCTCAGTCTTTCAGCAATTCTCTGTCTCTAGACTGTGAACTTCGTAATTGCTTCTCAGTCACCTTCTCCTCATTAGTGGCACAGGCTGGAGGGAGCTGGAGTTGTATATTATTTCTCCTACATAGAAGGCAAGAGAGGGCTTGAATTAAGTATTTCCCTCCCTGCAGATGAAAGGCTAGAAGCAGCTGAATTTGGGTAGTTTCCTTTTCTCAGGTCAGTTAGGTTTGGAAAACCCCAGCAGGTTAGGCTCTAATTCAATAGTTTTTCCTCCTGAGGCCAGACTTTGTTAAGAAGAGCAGAATGCTCTGGAATATTTCAAAATAGTTTCTTTTCCCTTTCTCCTGCTGGAAGCATGAAGGACATTGTCTCTGATATTCACTGTGAGAATGTGGTAAATCTCCAAAAGGTAAAACTCCTAAAACTCTCAGGGCCCCTGATGACTGGGTTCCCCCAGAGATTTTCTCTCTCAGACTTGTCCACACTGAACTGACAGCGATTCGTCAGTCACAGTTTACCTTCCCCTACCAAGCCACTGGCTCCCACAGAGGTTTCTATTTGTAGGTTTCTGCTCTGGGAAGTTGTGATTGTCTGTATTTCCCTGTCTGTCTGTGCAATTTAAGGGCAGTGATTTGTCCTGTGAACTCACTTCTCTTACAGATCTAAGAAGAGCTGATTTTTTTTCAGTTTTTTAATTAATTAATTAATTTATTTATTTCTTATGTGTTAGGATGGAATGGTAACTCCTAACTTCCTCATATGCTGAACCAGAAACAAGAAGTCTGTGATATAGTTTTCATGGTATAACTAATTAACTATTGCCGGTGTATGTTCTTTTACTCATCTCTTAACACCAGATTTCCTAGTTGATTTAATTAAAATGAGACATTCATGCTTATATAGTTTGTGTATATAGTCTAACACCAGAAGAAGAAGAAAATGAAAAAGGAACAGATGAATACTTGAAATGTAGGAACGTAAATTAATACAACAACTACGGAAAGCAGTATGGAGCGTCTTCAATATTTTGAAATATTCCAGAGCATTCTGCTCTTCTTAACAAAGTCTGGCCTCAGGAGGAAAAACGACTGAATGAGAGCCTAACCTGCTGGGGTTTTCCAAATCTAACTGACCTGAGAAAAGGAAAATACCCAAATCCAGCTGCTTCTAGCCTTTCATCTGCAAGGAGGGAAATAATTCCATTTTCTCTGTTAAGAAAAAAATGAGTTAAGTATGTGCAACATACCATTGAAAGGTTAATTAGATAGGCAAATAAAAATTACTAAGCATTTATAGTGGAATTGGATTTAAAACCAAGTCATTCTCTATCATTTATTTGCATTATAAGTAAAGTTAACATAAAATAGTAGAGTATCAACTTCACAACTTTTCTACTCTATCTAAATATATTCTTCTGAAAACACAGAAAAGCTATTTTTTAATTTCATGAATGCCTGAGACTGACACATAATAATAACAAGAATAACAGATACCTTATTTTAGTATTTGCTCAATATGAGACAATGTTTTAAGCATTTTAAAGGTATTGTATATTTTAATTTCAATAACCACACTACCATTACCATGCCTATTTTGTAGAGGAGAGCACTGAAGCCGACTTTCACAAACCTTTACCGGTTGACAACTTGTTGACTTAGATTCCAGACATTCTATTACGCACTCTAAATCAATCATACCCAAATTGTAGTCTCTGGGGTAGCAAAAGCGTCACCTGCGACCCTGAGAGAAGTGTAGACTTTCGACTGGGCAAGGTGGCTGAGGCCTGTAATCCCAGCACTTTGGGAGGCCCAGGTGAGCGGATCACGAGGTCAGGGGTTTGAGACCAGCCTGACCAACATGGTGAAACCCTGTCTCTACTAAAAATACAAAAATTAGCTGGGCGTGGTGGCCGGTGCCTGCAATCCTAGCTACTCAGGAGGCTGAGGCAGAAGAATTACTTGAACGCGAAAAAAAAATGCCGGGTGCGGCGCGGTGACTCACGCCTGTAATTAGAACACGTTGGGAGGCCAAGGTGGGCGGATCACGAGGTCAGGAGATCGAGACCATCCTGGCTAACACGGTGAAACCCCACCTCTACTAAAAACACAAAAAATTAGCCGGGCGAGGTGGCGAGCGCCTGTAGTCCCAGCTACTCAGGAGGCTGAGGCAGGAGAATGGCGGGAACCCGGGAGGCGGAGCTTGCAGTGAGGAGATCCGGCCACTGCACTCCAGCCTGGGCGACAGAGCGAGACTCCGTCTCAAAAACAAAAACAAAAAACAAACAAACAAAAAGTGTAGACTTTCAGCTCCCCTCCAGAACTGCAAAATCAGAATATGCATTTTAATAAGTGCTTCTCTATATTATAAACTACTCCACTGCATTTAGTAATGGTAGCAGTTTTTTCTATTTTTATAGACTGATGCACAGGTTGTGATAGTATTCCTTCATTTATGATAGAAGGGGCTTCCTCATTGACCCAATATAGCATGTATTAGGTTGGTGTAAAAGTAATCACAGTTTTTGCCATTGAAAGTAATGGCAAAACCACGACTACTTTTGTACCAACCTAATACATAATAAACTCTTTCTCCCATCTAATCTTAGAACTAGCATCTTGACAGTTAATGACATATAAGTATGTGGTCCTCCTTTTTTTTACTTACCTGAGTCCCTGCCTTTCTCAGTACAGCTAATTTTCCTGTTTGGTTAAAGGTGAATGTGTTAAAATAATAATGGAGTGTAATTCATGGATATAAGAAATTAACTCTAGAGTTAAATTTTATCGACTCTTCCCTTTTCTCAATACATCAAATATTGTGTTTGTTTTAACACATTCTAGTATTTCATTCTACATCAATAGGGTCTTGATTAAAAGAGTTACCAAATTATTTTACACAATATTGAATAAATAATTTAACATTTAAAAAATTGAACTACATCTAAGAAGAAAAAAGATGAAGATGTAGAAACAGAGAGTAAATAAAAATATATGTTATTTCAATATGCATTAACTGGACAGAAAGAGTAGTTGCCTTGCTATCAATTTGAAAGTTTTCGTCATCTAGGGTTTAGGTATAATATGAGTGATTGCTTCCATGTTCCAAGGGTGTTCATCCTGTTAGCTAAGCATGGTACCAATCAGAACAATGTCAGGGATTACTTCCTGTAATCCCTGTTAGCAAACCAGTAGAATTCCACTGTTAGCAAACAAGTAGAATTCTCCAAAATTAGGTTTTCTAATTTGTGGTGAGATATTGCATTCATGAAACATAATTTTCCAAGAGGAAACATCCTTTAATAATGGAAAACAACTAAATGTTATCTATAGCAACACAATAATCTACACTGGGGCATGCCTACTAGTTGCGAGTCTTGAACAGAGCACTTATAGAAATCTCAGTGTCATGATTTCATATTCTCTATTGTTTTGATTCTTTCTACTTTAGCATTTAAAAGAGTTAAGATTACAACTAGATGAAATGAAAAAAATCATAGGAATTAAGCAAAAATAAGTCCAAAATTGTTGCGAATTAAAGGAATTCAAATGGTGCATACATCTAATATTAAGCCACCTCAATATTTTGCTTTTACCTGAAATATATGGATTAGTAGATTCAGATAATTTCTTTAGTTTTTTATTGCACTTTTCATATATCATAATACGAAGTAACTAATAAAGCTAAATAGTATTAACATTTTAAAACATTCACAATATTTAATGAAAGCCACTAGAAATAAATGAAGTCACCACATATGGTAGGAATAATTTTTAGTGTAGGAGTAGAAGCAGCAGCCATTGCAGGCTCCCATCAAAAAAAAGAAAACCATAAGCGTGTGAAGCCTTTACTGGCAACCAAGGTATCCAGGTTCTCTCATCAAAAATGACTAGAAGGCCAGCGTGACCTACAGTAGAAGGAAGAGCAGTGTAGTGTCGTGGCCCACCTGAGAACCACAGGGGGAAGGGGAACCCCCTTCCCCTCAGCCAACGGAGGTGGTTAAGGAGCATGCTATCCAGCCAGGGAAACTGCTTTTTTTAATGGAACTGTGCAACCCACAGATTGGAAGATTCCACTTGCGAACCCACACCACTGGGTCCTAGTGTCCAACCCCAAGGCATGCAAATTGTTACAGCCTCTCAGTTGGAATCTGTTTAAGCCTACCAAACTCCCAGGGGAGGGATGGACAACCAGCACCAGCTGCAGCTGCCTGTTGTCTAAGGCTTTTGAGTTCCTTGTGGAAGGGGCAGCAGCCATCAGTGGGACTTGCAACTGCATAACACACTAAGCTTCTTGGGCAGGGGAAGGGCAGCACCCATTTCTATAGCTCCAGGCTGCACTTTTCCCCTGCTGGAGCCAGGGAGGCTGGACGGCTTCGTCCCAAGACTTGTCCCCACAGCCCAACACACCAGTTGTGGCTGTCTGTAATCAAAGTGCCTCTTCAGGTCTAACCCTAGCTCATCCTTCTTCAGTAGCTGGGGCTTCCCTGCAGGATCTCCAATAACTCCAGCCAGAGGCTCAAGGACAGAATTCAGATCTCCCTAGGCCCAAGGCCCCCTACAGGGGCAGGACTGGCAGCAATCTCTGCAGACCAGCAGACTTAGCTTCTCCTCCTAGTTCTGAGGAATCTGGGCAGCTCAGACAGGTGGGTTTTCCCCCAGTGAAACACATCCTGTCCACCAAGGGGACAGTCAAAGTGCTTCATTAAACAGGTCCTGCTCCCCATGCCACCCAACTGGGGGAGATCCTCCAACAGGGATTGTCAGACACCCTATACAGGAGCGATCCTACTAGAATAAAGTTGGTGCCCCTTGAGGTCAGAGGTTCCAAAAGAAAGGGCAGGCACCCATCTTTGATACTCTCCAGCCTCCCTGAGTGACATCTCCAGGCACGGGAGCTAAGCAGCAGCCCTACAGAATAAGGACCTGACTATTGAAAGAAAAAAAAAACAAACAGAAAGCTATAACAATAGCATCAACAACAACAACAGCAATAAAAGACCCCCCAAAAACCCAATCCAAGGATCAGCAGTCTCAAAGACTGAAACTAGACAAACTCACAAAGATGAGAAAGAATCAATGATAAAATGTTGAAAACCCAAAAGGCCAGAGTGCCTCTTCTCCTCCAAATGATTGCAACATCTCTCCATCAAGGGTGCAGAACTGGGTGGAGGATCAGATGGATGAATTGACAGAAGTAGGCTTCAGAAAACGGGTAATAAAAAACTACGATGAGCTAAAGTAGCATGTTCTAACCCAATGCAAAGAAGCTAAGAACCTTGATAAAAGGTTAGAGGAATTGCTAACTGGAATATCCAATATAGAGATAACATAAACCACCAAATGGAGCAGAAAAACACAGCAGGAGGACTTCGTGAAGCATACACAAGTATCAACAGTCAAATCCACCAAGCAGAAGAACGGATGTCCGAGTTTGAAGACCACTTTACTGAAGTAAGACGTGCAGACAAGAATAGCGAAAAAAGAATCAAAAGGAATGAACAAAGCCTCCAAGAAATATGGGACTTCACAAAAAGTCCAAACCTACCATTGATTGGAGTACCTGAAGGAGACAGAGAGGATGGAAACAAGTTGGAAAACACACTCCAGGATATTATCCAGAAGAACTTCCCAACCTAACAAGACAGGCCAACATGCAAATTCAGGGAATATAGAGAACACCATTAAGATACTCCACAAGAAGATCAACCCCAAGATACCTAATCATCAGATTCTCCAAGGTTGAAATGAAGGAAAAACTGTTAAGGGCAGCCAGAGAGAAAGGCCAGATCACCTACAAAGAAAAGTCCATGAGACTTATAGTGGACCTCTCAGCAGAAACTTTACAAGCCAGAAGAGACTGGGGGGCCAATATACAACTTTCTTAAGGAAAAGAATTTCCAATCCAGAATTCCATATCCCCAGCCAAACTAAGCTTCATAAACGAAGGAGAAATAAAATCCTTCCAGACAAGCAAATGATGAAGGATTTCTTACCCAGGTCTGCCCTGCAAGAGCTCTTGAAAGAAGCACTAAATATGGAAAAGAAAAGCCAGTAGCAGCCACTGCAAAAACACACCAAAATATAGAGACCAATGAAACTACAGAGAAACTGCATCAACTGGTTTGCAAAATAACCAAATAGCAACATGAGGACAGGATCAAATTCACACATAACAATACTACCTTTAGATGTAAATGGGCTAAATGCCCCAATTAAAAGACACAGACTGGCAAATTGGATAAGGAGTTAATACCCATTGGTGTACTGTATTCAGAAGACCCATCTTATGGGCAAAAGACACACACAGGCTTAAAATAAAGGGATGGAGGAAAATTTAGCAAGAAAATGGAAAGCAAAAAAAAAAAAAAAAAAAAAAAAAAAAAAAAAAAAAAAAAAAAGCAGAGTTTGCAATCCTAGTCTCTGAAAAAAACAGGCTTTAAACCAACAAACAGCTGGGTGCGGTGGCTCACACCTGTAATCCCAGTATTTTTGGGGGCCGAAGTGGGTGGATCACAAGGTCAAGAGTTTGGACCAGTCTGGCCAACATGGTGAAACCCTGTCTCTTCTAAAAATACAAAAAAAAAAATTAGCCGGGCATGGTGGCACAAGCCTGTAATCCCAGCTACTTGGGAGGCTGAGGCAGAAGAATCACTTGAACCCGGTAGGCAGAGGTTGCAGTGAGCCAAGATGGCATCAGCATACTCTAGCATGGGTGACAGAGTAAGACTCTGTCTCAAAAAACACCACCACCACCACCACTAACAACAACAACAAAACCAACAAAGATCAAACAAAGAAGGGCATTATGTAATGGTAAAGGGAACAATTCAACAAGAATAGCTAACTATTCTAAATATACATGCATACAACACAGTAGACACCATATTCATAAAACAAGTTCTTAGAGACCTAAAAAGAGACTTGGACTCCCACACAATAATAGTGGGAGACTTTGACACCCCACTGTCAGTATTAGACAGATCAATGAGACAGAAAGTTAACAAGGGTATTCAGGACTTGAACTCAGCTGTGGATCAAGTGGACCTTGTAGGCGTCTACAGAACTCTCTACCCCAGATCAACATAATATACATTCTTCTCAGTGGCACATGACACTTATTCTAAAATCGACCACATAATTGGAAGTAAAACACTCCTCATCAAACGCAAAAGAATTGAAATCATAACAAATAGTCTCTCAGACCACAGTGCAATCAAATTAGAACTTAGGACTAAGAAACTTATTCAATATCACACAATTTATTGGAAATTGAACAAACTACTCCTGAATTACTCCTGGGAAAATAATGAAATAAAGGCAGAAATCAAGAAGTTCTTTGAAACCAATGAGAACAAAGAAACAATGTACCAGAATCTCTGGGACATAGCTAAAACAGTGCTAAGAGGGAAATTTATAGCACTAAATGCTCACATCAGAAAGCGAGAAAGATCTCAAATCGACACCCTAACATCACAATTAAAAGAACTAGAGAAACAAGAACAACTAATCTAAAAGGTAGCAGAAGACAAGAAATAGTTAACTAAGACCAAAAATGAGTTGAAAGAGATAGAGACGCGAAAAACCCTCCCAAATGTCAACAAATACAGGAGCTAGTTTTTTGAAAAAAATTAACCAAATAGATAGACCACTAGCTAGACTAATAAGAAGAGAGATCAGAATCAAATAGACACAATAAAAAAATTCTAAAAGGGATATCACCACTGACCCCACAGAAATACAAACTAACATCAGAGGATACTATAATAAACATCTCTACACAAATAAACTAGAAAATCTAGAAAAAAATGGGTAAATTCCTGGGCACATACACCCTCCCAAGACTAAACCAGGAAGAAGTTGAATCCCTGAATAGACCAATAACAAGCTCTGAAATTGAGGGAGTAATTAATGGCCTACCAAACAAACAAACAAAAAAACCCAGGAGCAGACGGATTCACAGCTGAATTCTACCAGAAATACAAAGAGGAGCTGATACCATTCCTTCTGAAACTATTCCAAATAATTGAAAAGAAGGAACTCCTCCCTAACTCATTTTTTGAAGCCAGCATTATCCTGATTCAAAAACCGGGAAGAGACACTACAAAAAAAGAAAACTTCAGGTCAATATTCCTCATGACTGAGAAAATCCTCAATAAAATACTGGCAAACCAAATCCAGCAGCACATCAAAAAACTTATTCACCATGATCAAATTAGCTGAATCCCTGGAATGCAAGGTTAGTTCAACATATGCAAATCAGTAAACATAAATAAGTAATCCATCACATAAGCAGAACCAAAGACAAAAAGTGCATGATTATCTCAATAGATGCAGTAAAGGCCTTTGATAATTTTCAACATTCCTTTATGTTAAAAACTCTCAATAAACTAGGTATTGAGGGAACATTTCTCAAAATGATGAGAGCTATTTATGACAAACCCACAATCAGTATCATAGTGAATGGGCAAAAGCTGGAAGCATTCCCTTTGCAAACTGGTACAAGACAAGGATGCCCTCTCTCACCACTCCTATTCAACATAGTATTAGAATGTCTAGCCAGGGCAATCAGACAAGGGAAAGAAATAACGGGTATTCAGATAGGAAGAGAGGAAGTCAAAGTGTCTCTGTTTGCAGACTACATAATTTTATATGTAGAAAAACCCATCATCTCAGCCCAAAAGCTTCTTGAACTGATAAGCAACTTCAGCAAAGTCTCAGGATACAAAATCAAAGTCCGAAAATTACAAGCATTCCTTTACATCAACAATAGGCAAGCAGAGAACCAAATCATGAATGAACTCCCATTCACAATCACTACAAAGAGAATAAAATACTTAGGAATGCAGCCAATAAGGGATGTGAAGGACCTCTTCAAGGAAAACTACAAACCACTGCTCAAGGAAATAAGAGAGGACACCAACAAATGGTAAAACATTCCATGCTCATGGATAGGAAGACTCAATATGAAAATGGCCATACTGCCCAAAGTAATTTATATGTTCAATAGTATTTGCATCAAACTACCATTGACACTCCTCACAGCATTAGAAAAAATGACTTTAAATTTTATATGGAATCAAAGAAGACCGCATATNACATAATTTTATATGTAGAAAACCCATCATCTCAGCCCAAAAGCTTCTTGAACTGATAAGCAACTTCAGCAAAGTCTCAGGATACAAAATCAAAGTCCGAAAATTACAAGCATTCCTTTACATCAACAATAGGCAAGCAGAGAACCAAATCATGAATGAACTCCCATTCACAATCACTACAAAGAGAATAAAATACTTAGGAATGCAGCCAATAAGGGATGTGAAGGACCTCTTCAAGGAAAACTACAAACCACTGCTCAAGGAAATAAGAGAGGACACCAACAAATGGTAAAACATTCCATGCTCATGGATAGGAAGACTCAATATGAAAATGGCCATACTGCCCAAAGTAATTTATATGTTCAATAGTATTTGCATCAAACTACCATTGACACTCCTCACAGCATTAGAAAAAATGACTTTAAATTTTATATGGAATCAAAGAAGACCGCATATAGTGTATAGCCAAGACAATGCTAAACAAAAAGAAACAAAGCTGGAGGCATCATGCTACCTGACTTCAAACTATAGTAGACAGCTACAATAACCAAAACAGCATGGTACTGGAACCAAAACAGACATATAGACCAATGGAGCAGAAGAGAAACCTCAGAAATAACACCACACATCTACAACCATCTGATCTTTGACAACATTTGACAAAAACAAGCACTGGGGAGAGAATCTCCTATTTAGTAAATGGTGCTGGGAAAACTGGCTAGCCATAGGCAGAAAACTGACACTGGACCCCTTCCTTACCCCTTATACAAAAAAAGAACTCAAGATAAATAAAAAACTTAAATGTAAAACCCAAAACCATAAAAACCCTAGAAGAATACCTAGGCAATACCATTCAGGACAAGGGCATGAACAAAGACTTCATGACAAAAACGCCAAAAGCAATGGCAACAAAAGCCAAAATTGAAAATTGAGGTCTAATTAAACTAAAAACTAAAGAGCTTCTGCATAGCAAAATAAACTATCATCAGCGTGAATAGGAAACCTACAGAATGGGAGAAAGGCTTTGCAATATACCCATCTGACAAAGGGTTAGTGTCCAGAATTTACAAGGAACTTGAATGTATTTCCAAGAAAAAAAAAACCCTATCAAAAAGTGGGCAAGGAAATGAACAAACTCTTCTCAAAATAAAACATTTACATGGCCAATGCACATACGAAAAAAAGCTCAACATCACTGATCATCAGAGAAATGCAAATCAAAACCACAATGAGATACCATGTCATGCCGGTCAGTATGGAGATTATTGAAAAGTCAGTAAACAATAGATGCTGGAGAGGATGTGGAGAAATGGGAACACTTTTTCATTGTTGGTGGGAGTGGAAATTAGTTCAACCATTGTGGAAGACAGTATGGTGATTCCTCAAGGATCTAGAACCAGATATACTATTTGACTCAGCATTCCCATTACTGAATATATACCCAAAGGATTATAAATCATTCTACTATAAAGACACATGCAAAAGAATGTTTATTGTGGCATTATTTATTTATAGCCAAGACTTGGAACTAACCCAAATGCCCATCAATGATAGACCAGATAAAGAAAATGTTGTACATATACACCATTGAATACTATACAGTCATAAAAAGGAAGGAGATCATGTCCTTTGCAGGCACACAGATGAAACTGGAAGCCATCTTTCTCAGCAAACTAACACAGGAACAGAAAACCAAACACTGCATGTTCTCACTTATAAGTGGGAGTTGAACATTGAGAACACATGGACACAGGGAGGGGAACAATACACACAAGGGCCTGTTGCGGGGTGGGCGTAAGGGGAGGGAACTTAGAGGACAGGTCAATAGGTGCAGCAAACCACCATGGCACACGTATACCTATGTAACAAACCTGCACACTCTGCACATATATCCCTTTTTTTCTTAAGAAAAAAATATTTTTGTGTGAAATAAAATATACATAACATAAAATGTGCCACCATAACCATTTTTAAATGTGTATTTCCCTGGCAGTAAATATATTTACATTGTTGTACAAACATCACCACCATCCAGTATTAATATTCATACCCATATATCAGAAGTACTGTGATAAGAATTTTGGTAGTATCATGAAGTTGGGCCCAATGTCAGATAATCTTTCCCTCTTAATAAATAACTCACTATTTATTTCCTATTATGGGCCTCTTTAAGAATATTAGTTGTCATTGTTATGTTCATGAAAAGAACATTAGTCCTAGCATCAGAAAATTTAGCATACAGCCATAACTCTACCATGTATGAGGAGGTGTTTAAGCTTGGCTAACGTAATTATTTATCAAGAAAAATGAATAATCCAAATCTGCCTGGTTACTGGCCACCATGCAATTCAAAATCACAAGTGCAGCTGACCCCCACTGTCATCTCTCTCACATGCCAATATACTCTTTTCACTTCGTGTTTAGATTTAGACAAAATGTAAAGCAAGCTGAACAAATACACGAAAACAAAACAAAACAAAAAATAGAAACGAAATAATTGTGTCTGTTCTGCTGCCATAGTTGTCCACTATGATTTATTTTGTGATACCTAAGTCAAAGCATATGTTAGGCAAAATTAAATAGTTTATTAATACTAAATTCTATGCTGCAAAATTGTATTGCAGAATGAATGCTCTGACCTCATTGTATAATATTTGCTTTAAATCAAGCAAACACGTAAATCCTAGGAGTCATCTAGAGAACAAGCTAATTTAACTACAAATTGGCTCAACATTAAGCAGAAGTATTTAACAAACTCCTCAAATCCTATAAAATTAAAATGCAGTTAGGTGTTTTTCTAGTTTAACATGTGAATATTGTTTCATATATTTACTTTAATAATTTGTGAAAAATACAGTATCTTTGAGCAGCTTTGAAAATAATTCAAGGTAATATATAAGAGAATGATATTTCATTTTATAAATACTTTTTTCTTTGTTAATCAAGCTTTATTCTTTGATCAGTAGTAGCATTTGTCACTTTCCTGAAGCTTTCGAAGTAACTTAGAATTATGATAGACTGGATAAAGAAAATGTGGTACACATACACCATGAAATACTATGCAGCCATAAAAAGGAATGAGATCATGTCCTTTGGAGGGACATGGATGGAGGTGGAAGTTGTTATTGTCAGCAAACTAACACAAGATCAGAAAACTAAACACTGCATGCTCTCACTTATAAGTGGGAACCAAACAATGAGAACACACGGTCACAAGGAGGGGAACAACACACACTGGAGTTATATTTACTGAATACCCCTTTTTAATCACAAAGCCATGGGTTCAGGTCTAGCTTTAGTAATATGAATAAGAATAAGAGTGTTAGAATTCTGAACATGAAATCTCATAATCATGTACTTACATGGAAATGTTATAAAAGAGTATTAAAATGTGTCTCTTGTAAAATTAAAATTTATATCGAATAATATGATTTTGAATTTTACAATTAGAAAGAGGATAAGTGTATTGTACTGCCTGTATCTCATAGTTACCAATTTTATTTATTGACAAAATAGTATGTATAAGCATTTATTTTGTTGTACAAACTATGTAGTTTCTTTCTCACAAATGTCTTTGGGGATAAATACTATTACCTTCTCCATTTTACAGATGAGGAAATTTAAACATATAGAATTTAAATAATTGGGCTTAAATCTCAATATAATGAATGGCAGAGATTTAACTTACATCTTTCCTGATGATGATAAACCCATCATGTGATGAGCTGGCCAGCATCTGTTCAGGAAACATCTGTTCTCAATGCAATGAATTTGTAATTTTATTGAAGATTTAAAGAATGTACAAGAATCAGCAAAATAAGATATATGCATATTATGTAGCAGTCAAGTCAACTCTTGACCATTGTTAAAACTGTTGACTCCACTACCTGGAGAAGGAGCCATGGAATCCTGGAAACTTAGCCTGTCCTTGACTGTCGAGTATGATTTGGACAGACAGAAAGGAGTAATCAAAGCATTTTCAAAAGAAGGAACATTTCCAAAAATATGCATTAAAAATCTGAATGGACATTCATTAGAAGACTCTGAAGATACAGACCTGACAGCATTTGCACACTGAGAACTAGATGGAAAATAAAGCTCCCCATGAAATATTACGATTTTGCAAGTCACTTGGTTCCATTTTTAAAATGTTGATAGGATTGAAGTCATATGTCAGTTAGCGAAGTGCTACGAATGAATTATATTTCAAATTTAGGGTTAATAAATTCTCTGTGAAGGGCGATTGATAAGAGAGTGCATAATGAACAGTATTTCCGAAGTAGTATCAGATCAAAGGAAGATTTATGCTCCACTTTTCATGCGGATCCATTACATCATATACCAGACGGCTTTTAAAAAGTGTGCTTTTTTTTGAAGTTATCTGATCCAATATCCTGGATGACCCCAATCATGAGATCATTGCCTGAGTTCTGAGTATTCATATATGACAGAACAGTATCCCAGATGTCACCACTGACTCGGAGTAAAATTCCTTAATATTTAGCGGATATTAGTACATTTTATAATAAAATTCCTTAATAATTAGTAGCGGATAATAGAACATTTTGTGAACCCAAAATAGCACTGAGGGACCAATAAGTGAATAAGTCATGTATGTATATCATTATTAGTCACACTCTTTCCTGGTCAAGTGATATGGATTAAATGAACATAACTGCAGGTGTTTGGGGTCAGTGTCATTTACCCTTCCCCTAATAAGCTTCCCCTTGGAGACATAAATGGAAATGCAGTTAATGATAAAATAAGAGTAAAAGTGTGTAGTTTCTCTGTAATTCTTCACCAGAAAGAACTCAAGCATTCTTGCTAGTGATTGCTCTGTAATTATTTCTTTTATAGAAATACAAGGAGACTATATTTTTAAAGAATCCTGCCTTTTTATAGATGGAGTTTAAAAGTACTGTACTATGCATTAGGATGAATACAATGCGGGAAAGTGGTCATGATGTCCTCGTTTTACATGACAGAGTTTAATATTAGGCTATCATGTCCCAAATTTGTGAGAAATCAGTTGATTCTAACAAAGAAAAAGCTAAAATCAATGACTTATCCCAAGGCACGGTCCCTGAAAACACACCTTATATTTATAGGAAGATTCACAATATAGGAGAAAACATTCTTTTCTTGTTTCTGTGACATCACCCACTCCTTGTTCAATTCCTCAGGTGGGACTTAATCTGGTTCTATATTCTCTGCAAATTCATTCTCTTTCAATTGACCCTTCAATATGGATTTTCTTGTGCCTCCATACAAGATTCTCATCTTATTGTATGTTCTCTGCCTATGCAATTTCATCCATAAAGTTATCATCACATATATACCAATGATTTCTAAATTCATAGAGCTCTGGCTTATATTTGTGCAATCAAATTTGTCTCCTTGATGTTGTTATTGAATGTCTTAACAGGAAATCAATGACAAAATATTAAGACACAAATCTTATGAGCTTTCTCTAAAAACGTTGTCCTTTTGTGATTATCTTTATTTAGAAAATGGTTTCAACGTTTTTCCTGTTCTAAAGGGCAGTAAACTGGTATCATCATTGACTCTTCCAAATTCAGTAAATCACCAGGTCCTATTGTCTTTGTTTTGTTTCCTAGGACGGGTATCCCTAAATGAAGGAACTGGATGTAAATTTATTTTATTTGGGAAGATATCCCAGGAAGTGATGATGAAGGGAGGAAGGAAGGATGCCAGAGAAGGAAGAAAAGCCAAAAATAGATGTATTATCAGGGAGGTTACTGCTGCACGCAATTGGCACTGAATTCCTCTGAGGAACTTCTGAAAGACTACAGAATATACATCTCCAAACTGTTATTTCTCTGTGAAGGATGAAGACTCTGGGTATTTATCCACCGGCCTCCTTTCATCTGTCATTGGCCGAAGATTGCTCCTGGGACATTAACTCTAGCTCTTCTCACCTAACTCTGCACAGGGACAGAGCATACTCCAACGGTGAGAGAACATTCTGAAGCATAGGTATATAGGGGGCCCTCAGAACATTTGGGACTCAGTACAGGTCTCCTGAAGGGTAGGATGAATGGATTCAAGCAGGGCACTGAAAGCATCTGCTACATCGGTCAGTTTTATAGGGAACTTCTCTCTGTTTCTGTGTCTCCACTCTCATCCAAGCTTTTATTCCCTCTTACTTGAACACTCAACTAATTTACCTGTATTCCCACATTTATTGCAACCAGGGAGTCTTTCTCAAGACACATCTATGATTACATCATTCCCCATGTCTTAAAGCGCTTTGGTGGATTTACCTTGTTCCTAGAACAAAGAGCAAGAATTAAACTGTTCACATGTAATAGAAGGCTCTGCCCAGTCTGGTTTCTGTGATTCCAATCTCTGTCTCTCTCTCTCTCTCTCTCTTTCTCTCTCTCTGTCTCTCTGTATTTTACACCATTCCCCATGGTTTTAATGTTCTAGTCATATCGGTCTTTATTTGAAAAAAAATCTTGCCCCAACTACAATATACACCTTTTCATTCCAGGAAATAAATTTTCATTCATTGTACTGCTGCCAATTTCTTTTCACAATGCATACTGTTTACTTAGTTCTTTCCTCTTCAGTATTTGAAATACAGCATCTCAAAATATTTTCTCCGTAGTGCTGGTGTTCCTAATTATCTGATAGACACTAAAATGGTGCTTAAACAGTCTAGGGACTAGGCATTGCTGGTCATTCCTTAGATAGCACCTTAATTGCCCTTTGTCAGGGGTTCTTCTCTAAACTTAGTGTTCATCTTCTTAATTACACAATTACTTGTGGGAATGTTGTATTGATTAAGTGTGATTGTTGATTCTGCTATTTACTAATAACAAAATGAACTTGGCTAACTTTTATGTCTCTCTGAACTTTAGTGTACATCTGACAATTGGGAATTACAATTGTGCATACATCATAGGTTTGTTATGAGAGTTAAATGATGTTATTTTATATAACTTACTTAGCACAGTGTCTGGCATACAGACAGATGTCAATAAAGGTTAGCTATTATAATCATCATCTTCCTCCTCTTCATCATGTCAGTATCCCACACATCTCTCTCCTCCTAACCAAATCAAATAGTTTCTTACTCCTTTCTTCATCTAATATATTCAGTTATCAAGTAGAAAGAGAACAAAATCCCTTCTTACACAGCAAAAATTTAAAACAGAGTACAACTAATCACGTGTATGGAAGTAAATTTCCAAAACTGTTTGATTCTTTAACAACTGCAAAATGAAAATCTTTGGTAATCACATACTGGCATGGTATCACCTAGAGTAAAAGCATTAGCTGCAAGGGAAACAAAAGATTAACAATAGATTTAATTGCACTCTGTTAAGTAGCACATTAGAACCCAGAAATATCTCAGTAGTTCAAACAAAATACTATAAAAGTATGAATTTAATTAAGACTTGAAAACAAACTGAAAATTGACGCTGTGTCAAAAAGCAACTTGTACTGAATTCAGCTTAAAGTTATTCATCCAATTAAAGAAATAATCACTGGTGCATTACACATAACAATATCTAAGACTGTTTTCCATTCTATTCTCCTTTTCTTTTTACAGAATATGTGAACCCAGCATTAATTCCTTTTTATTATTTGTATTTTTTGCTTACGTATGTCAAGACTCTGTTAAGCTCAAATAAGCGTAAAGTCAGTGAGGATTACAGAGAAACTTTGCTTTTAGCCCATTTTAAAATGTCAAATGCATTTTCTCCAATACCATTTTATTGGCATAAATGTTTCTGCTCTTTTTGTTTTCCCTGATGTTTTGTTGTGTTTTAGTCTTTAATATAGAGTTCACAAATTATAATAATTGGAAAAAACAACATTCATGCATATTACTTAGGAAGAAACACTCAGCCTGAAGAGATCTCTTAAATATTTTCTGTTTCACCTGTTAATTTATATTGCATCATGGAAAGTATACTCTCCCCAACAACTGTTAAGAATTGCTACATATTTTAAATATTTTCCTTTTTTTTAGTTTATACCATCTTTTGCTAACACATTATTGTTCCATTGAATAACATATTTTACAAACATTTAATTACTTTAGAAAGGAAATGATAAGATGGTATCAATTCAAACACAAAATATTTAGCATTTTTTGCCATTTAAAATATTATTTTCTAAAATTTTATAAACTTACACTGACCTAAAATATTTTCTTCCCAACTTTTTAACAATTATGAATTATGATAGTATATTATAAATAAAGATTTATTATTGAAAAATGATTCAATGAGATGTACTGGACTTATAATGATTAAAGTCATGCAAAAATTACAACTGCTTTTACTTTAAAGAATATAACAATAGTAGATGAAGTTGTTAAATTTTGTTACCTTGAACAAACGGGAAAATAATAAATTATAATAATAATAATAACATGCTAAGCATAAGGTATCATTTCTTAAAACACGATATTTATGTTTTTAAATTAAACCCGAGTTCCAGAAGTTGTTCCTCTAGAAGTTTCTGTTTTAAAATTTTGTACTTTTTTAGATTAGCTATGAATTCCCCATAGAGAAGAGTATCATATTTTATTTCAGTGAACTGCATAACCTACTCTTAGGCTCTCAAATGAAAACTTACATGTAATTATGCATTTATGATATTGCACCAACTTGTGGAACTGTCTCTCATTACATTTCTAGACAATATTTCTTCTGACGTAGTTAATTCTCATATGGCACTTACAATTTGAACCATGCATTTAATTCTTAGATAACTGCCATCAATATTTATATGGTTGAACTTTTATCCTATTATATATTTTATAATTGCTACCATTAATTGACTTCCCAAAGGTTTACTTTTCAGACTCATAGAGTGTTTCAATGTCATATTATTTTGCAAAGCTCAATTTTATGATGTAATATTCAACTCGAGGCTTTAACCCAGGCTAGTGATTAATGGCAACCCATTAACATGATTTATAAAGAAAAACCTTTACATTTTTTAATACCCCTAACTATTGTGTTGCCAATATTCTATTTCATTAATACTTACTTATGAGTAAGTAAGTATTATTTATTTTGCTTGGAGAGTAAGACATTATATTACTACCTTTATATCTTTGTACTTTTCATCTTAAATGTAATCATAATCACAACTTATAAATAATTTTCATAAAGCCAACTATTTTAAAATATAAATGATTTCATTATAACCAAATCTTTTGCTTTCTAGTACTGCTGGATAATTATATTAACCAAAAAACTCTATAATTTTGTATCAAATTTTAATTTTCTACCTATTTTACAGTGAATTACTCAAATATGATCTTAATGTTACACAACCTGACAAAAGCATTTATAATTATATTTGCTGTTAGTGTACCACTATTCTATAAAAATTCAAATCCCTTTCCTCATTAAAGTGTGAGTTTATAGATCCAGTAATGACAGATTCTAATTCCCTTTCAAAATATTTCATAATGTATATTGCATATTTTTACTAGGACAGATTACTGCTTTGCATTAGTATAAATGCTTTGGAAGGTAGCTTTTTTTTGACAAGGTGCAATATTGAATACATAAGTAGTTAATAGTGCACAATGTGCTCTACCAATTGATTGAACCGGAAGAAATGAATATACATGAAGTGCAACTTGATTCATCCATTACCTTTCAAAGTAATGCAAGACTAAATCATATTTACTCTGTGGCATCATTCTGCATCTAAGAATCATAAAGGAAAACATAAGTACGTTAAAAATTTTAACGAAACATAATTATTGAATGGCAACAAAAAATAGTACAGTGCAATAATGAGGTGTAACCTCTCCTCAAAGGGTTTTAAATCTATAAAGATGTGCTTATGGTTTATTTTATTTTATTTTTAAATATTTTTCCTTTTTTTAGCTATTTCTTTTTTTAATTTTCCTTTATTATATTTTCAGTTCTGGTGTACACGTGCAGAACATGCAGATTTGTTACACAGGTATACACGTGCAATAGTGGTTTGCTGCCCCCATCAACCCATCATCTACATTAGGTATTTCTCCTAATGTTATCCCTCCCCTATCCCCCAAACCCCCAACAGGCCCCCGTGTGTGATATTTCTCTCCCTGTGTCCATGTGTTCTCATTGTTCAACTCCCACTTAGGAGTGAGAACATGCAGTGTTTGGTTTTCTGTTCCTGTGTTAGTTTGCTGAGAATGATGGTTTCCAGCGTCATCCATGTCCCTGCATAGGACACGAACTCACCATTTTTTAGGGCTGCATAGGATTCCATGGTGTATATGGGCCGCATTTTCTTTTTCTGCTCTATCATTGCTGGGCATTTGGGTTGGTTTCAAGTTTTTACTATTGTGAATAGTGCTAGTGCTGCAATAAACATACGTGTGCATGTGTCTTTATAGTAGAATAATTTATAATCCTTTGGGTGTATACCCAGTAATGGGATGGCTGGGTCAAATGGTATTTCTAGTTTTAGATCCTTGAGGAATCACCACACTCTCTTCCACAATGGTTGAACTAATTTACACTTCCACCAACAATGTGAAATGTTCCTATCTTTCCACATCCTCTCCAGCATCCATTGTTTCCTGACTTTTTAATGATCGCCATTCTAACTGGCGTGAGATGGTATCTCATTGTGGTTTTGATTTGTGTTTCTCTAACGACTAGTGATGATGAGCTTTTTTTCATGTTTGTTGGCTGCATAAATGTCTTCTTTTGAGAAGTGTCTGTTCATATCCTTCACCCACTTTGGATGGAGTTGTCTTTTTCTTGTAAATTTGTTTAAGTTCTTTGTAGATTCTGGATATTAGCCCTTCGTCAGATGGATAGGTTGCAAAAATTTTCTCCCATTCTGTAGGTTGTCTGTTCACTCTGATGATAGTCTTTTTTTTTTTTTTTTTTTTTTTTTTTTTTTTTGGAAAACTCTTTT
>NW_016806973.1:1603268-1610622 GCF_001698545.2 Rhinopithecus bieti | reverse complement strand
CTTATGTTTAAGTCTTTGATCCATCTTGAGTTGAGTTTTGTATAAGGTATAAGGAAGGGGTCCAGTTTCAGTTTTCTGCGTATGGCTAGGCAGTTTTCCCAACATCATTTATTAAATGGGGAATGCTTTCCCCATTGCTTGTTTTTGTCAGATTTGTCAAAGATCAGATGGTTGTAGATGTGTATCATTATTTCTGAGGCCTCTGTTATGTTCCATTGGTCTATATATCTGTTTTGGTACCAGTACCATGCTGTTTTGGCTACTGTAGCCTTGTAGTATACTTTGAAGTCAGGTAGTGTGATGCCTCCAGCTTTATTCTTTTGCTTAGCATTGTCATGGCTATGCAGGCTCTTTTTTGGTTCCATATGAAATTTAAAGCAGTTTTTTTCCAATTCTGTGAAGAAAGTCAATGGTAGCTTGATGTGGATGGCACTGAAACTATAAATTACTTAGGGCAGTATGGCCATTTTCATGATATTGATTCTTCCTATCCATGAGCATGAAATGATTTTCCATTTGTTTTTGTCCTCTCTTATTTCCTTGAGCAGTGGTTTGTAGTTCTTCTTGAAGAGGTTTATTTTAAAGTTTACATTTTAGTGAAGTAGTGAATTATACTATCCATAATTTTCTACAAACATTATTAAAAAATGACAGACAATTTGTGAATTTAAAAATCTACTTGATAATCATATCCTCTTGTCTATTCAATTTTCATTGGAAAACCAGTCTTTGCAATAGCATGTTTTATTTCTTAATTAAACGTATGTGTTTAAATGCACATACATGATACATATGTGTGTAATATATATATACTATATACATATTACATTTTTTAACGAAGATAGCCAATACTTCTCTAATGAAACTTGTTTTGCTCAGGGAATTTTTTTTTTCAGTGCACTGTGAAGTCCATATACTAACTCTGAGTCGAAGAAATGGGGAGTGAAAAGGGATTCTTAATAATTACTTACAGTTTTGAAACGTTGGACATTTCTGATTTCTATTTGACCCTGTCATAAGCAAAAAGACCTAGAACAAGTTAATTGAAAAGCAAATCTGTCTATATTGCTAGGTCAGTCTATTATTAACATGTTATTGGGAAATTTTATTTTAGAGTGCGTGGCAGCTAGATTTCTAAGATGATTCATCACCTTGCTGCATAATCCTTTGTCAAATGTAAGCAAGACCTGGGAATGTAATAGATATCAGTCTTATGATTAGATTACATTACATGTAAAAAGGTATTTTGTAGATGTAATAGAGTTCTCTAGTTGGTTGGCTTTGTATTATTAATCAAAAGAGAGATTTTCCTGAGAAGAACTGACCTAATCTGGTGGTGAGTCTTTAAAAGGGACTCAAGGTAGGAGACAAACTCAAAGTAAAAGACATACTCCTCCTACCCTCCAACAAACAAACAAGTATGTTGTGACCTGCCTCTGGAGGAGGCCATGTAACAAGAAGCTAAGGGTGCCCCCTAGGTGCTGATAACAGTCCCTGGACAACACCCAGCAAGAAAATGGTACTTCTTTTCTACACAGGCACAAAACTGAATTCTGATAACCATTAAGTTTGGGAGAAGACTCTGAACCTCAGATGAGATGACAGCTGTCACTGACATCTTGATATCAGCCTAGTGAGAACCTAAGCAGGTGACTCAGTTAACATGTACCCAGATTCTAGATCCACAGAATTGGTGAGATAATAAATTTATGTTGTTTAAATTTGTAGTAATTTGTTTTGTTATATAGCAATAGAAAATTAATATAGGATATAAAGAGAAGGAATATAGGGATTTAGAGAAATATTAGGGAGACTGCTAAAACAAAAAAAAAGCAAGGAAAAAACAGAAAAAAGTTGAAGCATAAGGTATCTGTATTCATTTATCTACCATTTGTGCTTTGTTTCCAAGCCATAAGTCCTATGTTTAGTCATTGTCCACTAACTACATGTATTACGAAGTTTTTAAGTCAAAGATTAATATTGTATATTTATATTGGTATCATATCTATTTGGGTTGTAAGATTATTTTTATATGCACTAACACATCTTTGTTGTTTTCCATCTATATCTTTATTTTATGTATATGCCTAATACAGAAAGAATGAGCTAAATTTGGAATATTATTCATGATATAAATGGATTTGAATTTTTTGTTATATGGCCATAAGTGCAATTATATAATAATATCTATATATTGGTTAAAATATGACAGATTAAAATTTTAAGCATCTAACAGCTTCAAGATCTTAAAATTTGTAAGTACTACTGAAATATGCCTGTCAAATAGAAACCATGAATATATAAAGTAAACTGTTTAAGATTTCAGGGTACACCCAGTGTTGAGTTCATTGACAGTTGAGTTATGCATTTATATTTTCATCATTCAAGTATTAAGGGAATCATAACTTTATAGAAACAGGAAATAACCTGTAAAGGTCAGTTTTACTTGTCAACTTGTTATTGTATACTTCCCCTGTTATTCAATGGAACACTAAGGTAGGCACAGCTGTTAAGGTATTTTGTAGATGTGATTAAAGTTCATAATTAGTTGACTTTTAGTAAAGGAGCTTATCCTCAATGATCTGAGTGGCCTGATCAGGTTATAAAGCTTTATTAAGGGGAGAACTGCAAGAGCAATTCTTGTGTACTGCAGCTTCAGTTCTTGCCTAAGGGTTCCAGGCTACCCTTTCTGATGGTCTGCCCTATAAATTTCAGATTTGCTTAGCTGGGCCTCACAATTTTATAAGCCACAACCTTATGATAAATCTTTTGATGTGTATGTGTGTGTGTGTGTGTATATATTACTGATACATATATATCACTCAGTTTTTCTGGTGGAACTCTGATACCTCTTTTCTTTGCAAATTTATAGTAATCGCAAAGGAAACTTTCACGGATATAAAATCATTAGGTAAATACTTTTTATGTTGTAAACATCATCAAAGTCACGACATTTAAAAAAACCAACCAAACAAAAAATCCTAGCAGACAAACACATCTACCATAGAGCAATGGAAAATTAGCAACCCCAGCATTTTAATCTGGATTTTCTGAAGAAATAAATTAAGATGATAGCCACATGTTTTCATAAAAAAATCTTTCAAAGTAAGTTGTACTTAATACTCTATGTGTATATGATTGTTGAATTGATATTCAGTTTGGATTATGCATATATCTAATGCACATGTATGGCATTATGCAAAAGAATGTTAAATGCTAAGAGGAATACGAGGGGTTTCTGAGATAGCAGGTACTTTCTTATGAGGGCAAGCTTTAAATGGCATTGAGGTCATTATCACTAGGGATTCAATCATTTCCAACAGTCCGTTCAATAGGGAGGATTATGGGCTGACATCTCATTACTGAAGTAGTGAAACATGAATAATTTGTCCTACATTGATAGTCAGGAGATACTGAAACCCATATAGTTATGAGGTCATAGCTGTAAAGAATAAACTAAAATTATTACAAAATAATAATAATGGGAAGAAATACTAATGAAAACTCTGATTGTATATACAGCCCATGTAATTTACATATATTCATTGTCATTTGTTAAATGAATATGGTTATCAGACGTTTATCTTGTTTAAATAAAATTGTTTTTAAAAAATTCTACTGCTGAAATTTTCAAATTTCTGATGAAATTAAGTAGCAGAGAAGTAATATAAATGAGAGAAAAAAACTCAAGATTTACGAGTTAGTGGAGTAATCATTCTTGGGACTGAAAACAGGTACATTCTTCTCTCTTTGACTTTTTTAAATATAATACAATATGAAATAATAAAAATGAAGAGTAATTGTATGTTCGGTGAACAGAGTAAATTTGAACACAGTATCAGAAGTGTGGCAAAGTGAGAATGTTTTGCTTATTTTGTAAATAATATTTATAAAGGAAATCTGGCTTTCCAGGCATATATGAAATTATTCATATTTAAAACAAAAACAACATAAAATCAGCTTAATAATGATTTTAGAGCAGTTGTTACAAAGAACCAGTGTTAAAATTTTATAACAAGTTTACTAGTAGACTATGTAAATATCTCTGTCCACATTTTTAAAGAGAGCAGAATAAACATGAAGTAAGATTAGTGTAAGCAACTGAAGGTATTCAGTGTTGCAGTGAAAATTAGCCTGCCACATAGAGCTGATTTTGGTATTTCAACCAAACTCTATCACTGCCAGCAATATTGAAAATCTCATTTGTCCAAGAATTAAGGATAAATACTCTCTAATTCCATTAATAAACTTTGAGTTATTTGAAAATATGTTTTATTAGTAAAAGAAAGCATTGGAAAATTACAGGCTATTCCTTTAATCTATCTTGTAAGAAAAAATACAATAATAAAGACTAACATGAAACAGAGAGACACTCACATGTTATGTAAAACCTCTAGGCCCATTTAGCCAGCATTTGTAAATCTCTTACTGACAGTGAAGGGCAACAACTATATTTAGTTGGTTGCCTTATAGATGGATGTTGACTTAGAGCAAAAATAGAACTTTAAAAAAATAGATCTTAAAAGGCGTTACGTGTTTTTTACTGATAAAATAGAAGTACAGAAATATCACGTTTCTCTCAATGCTTTTGTAAGAAGTTTATATAATATTTTGCAATATTCTCTTAGAATTAAAATGATAATAGCAAATGGGTAACATAAAATTGAGATGATAGAGCTAAAGTTAAGAATTTTTGGTATAGAAATTGTGAGAAATTTACATGCTATAAATATATATGTATTTATATGCTATAAATGCAAATATTTATATGCTATAACTCTACATATGTATTTATACACACATAAAATTAAGAGTATTATAATTTCAAAAGTGCTGATGAATTACCCTAGTTTTCACTTCCTCCAAAGATTTTTAGTTTTCTACTTTATAAGTCCTTTCATAGAGTGTTTTATCTTGAAAACTTACCTGAAAATGAATAATTTCTCAAAAGATCACAATAAAGTCATATGGTTATTGAGTTCATGATTTTAAAATGCATTTATTTATTTTTATAGAAACCAAGGTTGTCGTCTTCCATGGTCTTTGGTGAACTTTCCATGCTCCATCAGCCTGGGTATACAGCATAAGCAAGAACAAAACTATTGTTTTAAGACCTGAGGTGGTTGGTGAAGGGCAAGGTCGTGTTTAAAGATGCATCAGAATTCAGACAAAGGAATAGCCCCTAATGTCATACTCAGATACCTTTTCAGTCACCTGAAGTACATGTGTCCTCATCCTTCTCAAAGCTGTACTGTTCTTGGCATCTTTCACAGTCGCTGCTCTGCTCACACTGGTGTATACACTTCCTGTGGTGGCTCCATCAGAAGCCAGTGAAGAGGTGATTCTATTGTATTTCTTAGAGTATTACTTGAAGCCCTACGCCAATTTGGGCCATTCCTTGTGGGCCTCTTTCTGAGCACTGTCATGCACCAAAAGCACCAAGAAAACATTCTCAGAATCAAGGTGCAGGCCCTGTTGGGTGGAGATGCTCCCTGGTCAGCCTATTTGCTGTGACCACTCTGGCATATGCGGTGGACGACGCCTCTGCTTCCTCTCTAGTGGCCGCAGCTCTCTACCAAGCCCTCCACCAGATCTGCAGCTCTCTACCAAGTCCTCCGCTGGACCCCCTCAATTTCCAGCAATGAGGCCTAGGGTTGAGGATAGACTTGAGACACTGGGATCCAAGTTCTCAGGTGTGTGTTTTTTTCTAGGTGTATAACTTCATATTGACCATCTACAACTTGTGAATGTCTCCCATCACTTATAATAAAGCTCTTTGTTTGCTTAAAAAAAAAAAAAAAAAAGGTCCTTTTTGTGTGCCATGGAGGCCATGGAGGTCTGGTGAACTTCGTGATTTCTTGGGACATCTGAAGTTTTCTGGTCAGCATCAGTTATGCTTGCTACTTGGTGCATCTGACTCTGATCATCCTCTACGACAAGCTTTGGGAAACACTTGCTCACTGCACTGATAAGATATTCTATCTTTTCTCTGGACACGGTCTGCTGACCTTCATTATTTGGCTGCCCCTGATGCTGTTCACCCTGAGAATGGAAGCAGTTCCTGGTGAGCCATGAATGTTCTGGTTAAAAGCCAGAAGAATGGATGGGTCGTTGTTGGTGGCGACAAGCGAAGACCACGTGGCCTTGTTTAGGTAATGAATGCTTGTGTTCCTGAAAAAGGATGTAAATCTGATTTTGTGAAAGTCTGATATATACAAGTTCTTTGTATGTGATATTTAAAAGAGTTCTGAGTGCCTATGATACAAAAGAATTCTATGATAATTTTTTAGCAGCACATGAATCAGCTTCTGTTGGAACTTTTTAGCAAAATTTAAAAAAAACCTAGATTTCTTTTTGGCTTGATCTGTATTTGATTTTTATATCAATGATCATAGGAAATGATCAAATGTAGTGAATTTAATGTGATTTGGGTTCTGAAGCTCACTTGGGTTATGACATTTGCATTTCTCTGTAAAATCACAGTAGGCAGTGTGCACTTTCCTACAACATAATTGTTCGTATGTTATTATGGTATCTTTGTTGACTAACAACTTTATCTTAGAACCTCAGGGTGATAGGACCCACTAGCACACACCATTCATGGGCTTGTTCCTATAGGCCTTTCAAATATCACCTTTTCTTCAAGATGGTCCTTGTTTTGGACTAAGTTGTATTTCTGCCCCCAAAAAACCTATGTTGAAGTCCTAACCCCCAGTGCATCAGAATGTGGCTTATTTGGAGATGGGGTCTTTAGAAAGGTTTTTCAGTCAAATGATGTCACTGGGGATGGAGACTGTAATCTAGTATGGCTGGTGTCCTTATAAAAAGAGGAAATTTGGACACAGAGACAGGCAAGCACACAAGGAAGATGATGTGAAGACACACGGGGAATTGCTGGCAAGACCAGAAACTGAGGGAAACAAGGAAGGAGTCTCCCCTACAGCCGTCCAAGAGAGCATGGCTCTTCAGGACATCTCGATTTTGGACTTCTGGCCTCCAGAACTGTGAGACAATACATTTCTGTTATTTCAGGCCACCCAGTTTGTGGTGCTTTGTAACAGTGTCCCTAAAATGACAAAGAAGGAAGAAACCTCAGTGAGGGACTTTTAGCCCAATTCCTCAGTTTCCAGCGATGTGGCCTAGGGGTGAGGATAGGCTTGCAAGGCCAAATAGAGACGCTGGGATTCATGTTCAGAGGTGTCTGTTTTTTTCTAGATGTATAACTTCACATTAACCGTCTACACTTAAGGATGTCTCCCATCACTGAAAATAAAACTTCTTGTTGGAGAAAGTAAGAAAGAAAGAAAGAGAGAGAGAGAGAGAGAGAGAGAAAGGAAGGAAAGAAGGAAGGAAG
>NW_016806973.1:1564182-1602976 GCF_001698545.2 Rhinopithecus bieti | reverse complement strand
AAAGAAAATCTCCACTCATGCCTAAAATACAAATGATTTATTGATTTACTTGCCCTTATTTCTTCCCACTTGATATTAAATCACAAATAAAAGCATGGTAATGTTGTTGCAGACCTATGTAAGGACATAATGTTTTAAATACTGACTGGAATGAATATATATTTTGACATCGATACTAGAGAAATGTTAGTATTTTGATTTTCAATAATTCAGATGTTAGGCTTTTAGAACTTTTAGATATACATTTCTTGGGTATATTCAAAATTAATAAGGTCATATGGTTGCCATAAGAAAATCATAGCAAAAGTGATTTAAAATGTAGGAGCTACAATTGATTTAATTACACACCAAGAAATGAAGAACAAAAATGATATTCTCAATGTCTTAAACAAAAGTATAAATGCTTCTGATAGGAAAAGAAACCTAGGCTGGGCGCGGTGGCTCAAGCCTGTAATCCCAGCACTTTGGGAGGCCGAGACGGGCGGATCACGAGGTCAGGAGATCGAGACCATCCTGGCTAACACGGTGAAACCCCGTCTCTACTAAAAAATACAAAAAACTAGCCGGGCGAGGTGGCTGGCGCCTGTAGTCCCAGCTACTCGGGAGGCTGAGGCAGGAGAATGGCGTGAACCCGGGAGGCGGAGCTTGCAGTGAGCTGAGATCCGGCCACTGCACTCCAGCCTGGGCGACAGAGCGAGACTCCGTCTCAAAAAAAAAAAAAGAAAAGTGTTTTTATAGAGTTAAACCATCAACGAATTAAACAAGCGCATAACCTACCTTGGTTTGGACCTTCGGAGACCGGACTGATGCCCTGAAGTGTGATCTGAATTTATGGGGCAGAGACATTCTAAACACATAGATAATTGGCCTCTCGTCTTCCAAAGTTCTCCATTGCAGTCAGAGCTAGTGACCTTACAGAGTAGGGTGACTTCTCATTGCGATGGGTCATTTTAAAGCTGACATCAATCTTTAACCCATATGCAATTCTGTATTTAAAAAAAAACAGCCCTGGTTATAGCACATTTAATAGTGATAATTCCACAGTACATTAATTATTATCTGGTGTCTCTAAAATAAATCACTGTAAGGGGCTCTAGCTTTGTTCTTACGATATTAAATGAATCAGAGAAGAAGATGTTATCATGATGGTTCAGAGACACTCCAAGTCCAGAAAGAGAGAAGTACTGAAGGGTTTTGAGGATTTAACAAATTGGTTGCTCAAAATCTTTGGAGGTAGAAAGGTTGTGCAGGAATCTAAGGGCAGAGGGAGACTGAAACTAATGAAAGAAGTGAACCATAAAAGTTAGTTTTTTCCTCCTAGGGTACTTCTCCAAAATGCAATTTTCTTAGCCCCATAGCTTAGGGTAATTTTGAGACTGATGGTCTGAAACCACATTTTGAGATACGTTCCTTTAAGAACTCTTTTTATTGTCTTTCAATCCAGCTTCCTCAAGATATGGTGGTCATGTATTTAAATTGGTGCTTAAGAATATATTCAGTTTTAGATTCATAGCTCCCCCAGCTGATTTTAAGATTTGATTTTTCCTTTTCATCTGGAAGGGCTTTTTAGTTTCACTGTAGTATACTTACTGCAGATGTCTTTTGATTTTTTTCAGTACTCAATTGCAGTATAATTGATGTGCAATAAATGGAACTTGGAAACATATGCTTATACCCGTGAAACTACTAAACACAGTATGACACTTGAATAGAGACATCACCATCCAAAGATTCTCTGGCCCCTTTGTAGTCCCTACCACCTGCCCCACATGTGCCCAGACAGTTTCCGATCTTGTTATTGTTAGTTTTTATTTTCTAGAATTTCATATTAATGAAATCATACAAAATATACTCTTTTTATCTAACTTCTTTGGCTCAGTTTATTCTTTTATATTGCTGAGTAATAGTGATTGTCGCTTCACTTATTGATGGACATTTGAATTGTTCCCAGTTTGGTATATTATAAATAAACCTTCAATGAATATGTGTGTACAGGTCTTTGGACAGACATGATTTCATATCAATTAGTCAAACATCTCAGGCAGAAAAAAACGGATCATTTGGCAGATGTATGTTTAACTTAGAAAACAAAACAAAAGTCCTGCCCAATGATTTTACATTTCTAGCAGCAATGCATGAGAGTTCCAATTCCTCTAGATCCTCACCAACACATGGTCAGGTTTTAAATTTAACACATTCTAATAGGTGAATAGAACTACTACTATTAGAACTACTAGTAGTTCATTATTGCTTGCCTTTGTACTCATCAAATGAATAATGATATTGAGCATCTTTTTATGTACCTAATTGCCATCTGTATGTACTTTTGGTAAAGTTTCTCTTTAAATTGTTTTGTGGAAAAGTTAACAGTTATTTTATTTTAAAATAGACTCCATGGTTCATTCCTTTTAGCTGTTCATTTTTCTCATTTTATTCTGCAGGGTTATGGACACATCTCCTGGATATGGAGCAGGAACCTTACATTAGAGGATTAAATCTGATTGCATGGAAAGCAAGTCAGGAACTAAATGGAAATTTTGTTTGTTTGTTTGTTTGTTTGTTTGTTTTGAGACAGAGTTTCACTTTTGTTGCCTAGGCTGGAGTGCAATGGCAGGTTCTCAGCTCACTGCAACCTCCGCCTCTCAGATTCAAGCGATTTTCCTGCCTCAACCTCGCGAGTAGCTGGGATTACAGGGGCATCCCAAAGTGCTGGGATTACAGGCATGAGCCACCATGCCCAGCTGGAAGCTAGGTCTTTAATGGTATTATTGAGTTACCTAACTTTCCTGTGTAACTTCTAGGAGGGGAAAAATACTTATAAACCACTATTGTAGATTTGTATGTTACCTAGAGAGGAATGGGTGAGAAAAAAAAAAAAAAGCCAAATGAAAAATATTCTTTATATGCCTGTGCTATAATTATACATGGAGGGGGCTCTTGTTTTCTAGAGTTCAGTGGCCCAATCACAGCTCACTGCAGCCTCGAACTCCTGGGCTCAAGACATCCTTCTGCTCCAGCCACTCTGGTAGCTGGGACTACAGGAGCATGATACTATGACTAATTTTTTAATTTTTTGTAGAGGTGGAGTCTCGCTCTCTGTTTCCCAGGCTGGTCTTGAACTCCTGGGCTCAGGCGATCCTCTTGCCTCGGCCTCCCAAAATGCTGAGATTACAGTCATAAGCCCCTGTGCCTGGCCATGTGCTATAATTACTGTTTGATTTTAATGAAACATCTAATTCTCTTTTTTTTTGTTACCGAGCTATTTTCACTAATTTCCTGGAGTAGGAAGTTCCTCAGCCGAAAAAATATTGCTCAGCTCTAGAGAATTATTGCTTCTCTGAGATCTACGTGAAAATGATAAGGATGGTCCTTTAATAGCCGTATCTGTACCACATGTCATTAAGAGCCCAATTATAGTTGATTGACATAAGGTACAAACTTCCCCAGAGTTAGAAAATCTGTACTTCATGGTCTTTCTAACCCCTACGAAACAATTATCTATTTATCACATTTCAATGACCCCCAAACTTTGTTTCACCATTCAATGTCCCAAAGTCTTGAGATAGAATACAATTATTTCTCTATGAAGATTGATGTAATCATCTAAATTGAAGTCTAGACCGTTAAAAAAAAAAAAAGGAGAATGTCACAGTTTTGAAAATTTTTGCTACTCAGTGTGTGGACTATGACTTGCAGGAAGTAAATATTATCTGGGAGCTTTTGGGAAACATGGATTCCCAGGTTCCAGAAAGACCCACAGATGTAGAAGGTGGTATTTAACCAGAATTCCCTGTGAATTGTATATACATTTAAATAAAATTAATTAAATAAAATCGACATTTAAAAGCAGCACTCTGAAGCACTTCAGTCCTTGATTTTAGTCTATATCTGAGTTTTAGACCTATACCTGCCATTGCATTCCATGAACCAACTCTATAATTTTATACTAGACATTCCTTACAAAATTAACAAATAGCTTATACATGCCTCCCCACCCTGACTTTTCTTTTTTTTCTTTTCTTTTCTTTTTTTTGCTTGTTAGCTACTATGGATTTTTATTACTTACAAATCAAGGGCACTTAATAATTCAGCTTCTCAGACAAAATTTCCTTTAGCACTGTAGCACAAGTCTTGAAGTCTGGAAGCAATTATTGCACGTATCAGTGATAATGACAGATGTTGTACATTGGAGTTGGCTTACAATCATCTGTAGGTTAATTTTATTAGTTTGATTCATACTTGGGAAATTCATATGAATGAAGATTATCTCAAAAGAGCTTAGTTTCATTTTCCTCAAGAATTCAGATAAAATTGATGTAAATTTGTTTTGAAATGGCATTTTAGAAGACCAGGTAGCCATAATTACATACCTTCTTATGCTTATAATCAGTAGGTTTAAAGGCTACTGTTAGAAGAGAAAAGTAACTACTAAATATTGAAATAAAAGCGTAACTTGCAATATATGATTCTGGTAGCTACTTGAATAGGATTAGGACACATCTGTGCACTCAAATAAAATGAAATAAAATATTTTTAAGTGAATTAAATTACCTTTCAATAATTCAAGTAGGAAAAATCTAACACGCAAGGCAAAATCTGCAGAAATGTAAGCATAATACTTTTGCATAGCAAATTCTTAAAGCTTTTAATGTGATATTAGCAAAAAGGCAGATATGCTATTTAAGGTACTTTATGAATAAAAAATGAAATTAACCAAATTACATAATTCCATATAATAAACCTAATTTTATGAGAATATTTTAATATGATTTGCACCATTTTATTTATTAGTTTAATCTTTTAAAGGAGGTAACAAAGAGACATTGACCACATTCTTTCCATTATGATAGTGATTTTAGTCTAAAGCAAGTTTTACTTTATCCTAGAAAACATCACAAGGATGAAGAAAATCAATTTGCTTTCTGTTGTTGCTCTTCTAAAATTGAAGGATACTAGCAAAATTAGAAAAGAAAGAATTAGTCAATTTATGAACAATCACTGTTACATATACATATGTTTGTATACATATGTGTGTGATGTGCATCAGCCAAGAATAACATATGACTACTTGATTGATGTCTAGAAATATTTCAAAGTTACATTCTATAAATCATTGATTTTTAATGTTTTAACAATTAGTTAGTGTTCGGTAACATAATTCTAGAAAGAATGATATTGAAATGCTGCTTCTCAAAACTCAACTTGTGAAATGAGAAAAAAAATCAATATAATAGAACAGTCTACAATGATATTATCCTGCACATGTCTGATCTTGTCTGATCTCAGAAGCTAAGCGGGATTGGGCCTGGTTAGTACTTCTATGAGACAGTGTCTAAAAATAGCACTTGAAGTCTTGAAGCAATTACTGTAAATATCAGTGAATGAAAGAATGAAAAGACAAGCCACTGACTGAGGGGAAATATTTGCAAAGATATCTGACAAATAACTGTTATCCAAACTTTACAAAAACTATTTAAATTGAACATTAAAAAAAATGCAGCCAATAAGTATAGGAAAAAAATGCTCAACATCACTAATCATTACAGAAATGCAAATCAAAACCACAATGAGGTATTATCTCATACCAGTCAGAATGACTATTATGAAAAAGTCAAAAAATAACAGATGCTGGTGAGTTGCAGAGTAAAGGGAACACTTTTATACATTGCTGATGGAAACGTAAGTTAGTTCAACTATTGTGAAAAGCAGTGTGGCAATTTCTCAAAGAACATAAAACACAAGTACCATTCGATCCAGCAATCCCATTATTGGGTATATAACCAAAGGACTATAAATTGTTCTACCATGAAGGCATATTCATGTGTATGTTCATGGCAGCACTAGTCACAATAGCAAAGACATGGAATCAACATAAATGCTCATCCACAGTGGACTGGATTTTAAAAATGTGGTATGTCTACAGCATAGTGTACTACATAGCCATGAAAAAGAATGAGATCATGTCCTTTGTGGCAACATGGATGCAGCTGGAGGCCATTATCTTAAGTGAACTAACACAGTAAGAGAAAAGCAAATACTACATGTTCTCACTTACAAGTGGGAGCTAGTATTGAGTACACACAAAGAAGTGCACAACAAAAACCTCAAGCAGGGTAGGAAGAGGGAGAGGATTGGAAAACCACCTATTGGGTACTATGTTTATTATCTGGGTGATAAAATAATCTGTACACCAAAACCCCATGACATGCAATTTACCTCTGTAACAAACTTGCACATATATCCCTAAACCTAATATAAAAGTAAGGAAAAAAACCTTCAATGTTTATGTGTCCCCAAAATTAATATGCTAAAGCCTCCAATGTAATGATATTTAGAGGTGCAGTCTTCAGGAGTTAATCAGGTCATAATTTGGAGCCCACTTTACTGGGTTTAGTGCTTTTTTAAAAGAGGTCTGACTGAGGCAGGAGAATCACTTGAACCAGGGAGGTGGAGCTTGCAGTGAGCCAAGATCGCTCCGGCTGGTGACAGAGTGAGACTCCATCTCAGAAAAAAAAAAAAAAAAAAAAAAAAAAAAGGCCTGAGGGAGCTTGTTTGCTCCTTATTCCACGTGCGGACGCAATAAGATGGAACCATCTATAAATCGGACAGCAAGCCCCCATCAAACACCCAGTCTGCTGGTTCTAGGGTCTTGGATGTTCCAGTCTCCAGAGCTGAGAGAAATAAATGTTGTTTAAGACACTCAATCTATGGCATTTGTGTTATAGCAGCCCAGACTGACCGACACAAAAATTAATATTAAAATGTATAAACACTTGCTCTTCTATCTTCTCTTACCTTCTTTAAAAAAGTCTTTTAAAATGCTTATTTAAAAGACATAACTTTTATAAAGTTGTAAAAATTATAATGTATTGTTTAGTTTGTAATATGTAGGCTTAATACGCATAACAATCATACTTCAAGAAATGGAGGAAAGGAATAGAACTATATAGAGGAAAATATTTATAAAACTGGAATTAAGTTATAAATGAGGTTAATTTTGATAAGTTAAGATGTGTATAGTAAAGAATAAGGCAAAAACTGACAAAATTCAAAGAATATAACTTGAAAAACTCTTAAAGGAATTAAAATATTACAGTAGAAACACCCACTTAATAAAAAATAATCCACTACAGGAAGAACAGAAAAAGAAAGATATAGCACATAATAAAAAAGCATGCTAACCAATGTTATTCTGACCATATTAATAATAATATTAAAAGTGAATGGATTGAATAATCTAAAAAAGATAGAGAGAGATTATCTGTTAGAAAATTTGCAGCCAAATCTATGCTATTTATAGGTGAAACAAATTGAAAGAAAAAGAATGGAAAAAGCATACCATGCACATTGCAACCATAAAAGAAATGCAATTGCTATATTAACATCACACAAGATAGACTTTAAAGCAAACAACATATTATTAAAGATAAAAAGGACATCTTATAATAAATGGGTCACTCTACCATCAAAATTTAACAATTATAAAGATATATGCACTTTAAAGTAGAGCACCAAATTACATAAAGCAAAAATGTTACAAGTGTTGTAACAAATACGTGGCCAAATTAGCACCCTTGTGAATTACTGCTAAGAATACCAAATAATGCAGCCACTGTGGAAAACTACGTGGCAATTCCTCAAAAAATTAAACATAAAATCACCATATAATCTAGTAATTCCACTTCTAGGAGATACCCAAAAGATTTGAAAACAGGAACTGGAACAGATATTTGTACACTAATGTTCACAGTGGCATTATTCACATTAGCCCAGAGTTGGAACAACCTAAATGTCCATTGCCAAGTCCATTAAAAAAACCTGTGTTATATATTTACAATGGAAATATTACTCAACCTTAAAAAGGAATTGGAACCTCTGATCTTTACTACAACATAGATGAACCATGAAAATACAGTTCACCCTTGAACAACACTGGTTTGAACTGCACAGATCTACTTACATGTGGCTTTTCTTCCACCTCTGCCACCCACAAGACAGCAAGACCAATTCCTCCTTTTTTATCCTCCTAAGCCTACTTGACATGCAGACAGCAAAGATAAAGATCTTTATGATGATCCATTTCCACTTAGTGAACAGTAAATATATTTTCTCTTTCTTACAATTTTCTTTTCTCTAGCTTACTTTAAGAATACAGTATATAAAACATATATAACACAAAATCTGTGTTAATTGACTGTTGATGTTATTGGCAAGGCTTCCAATACAAAGTAGGCTATTTGTAGTTAAGTTTTTGGGGAGTCAAAAGTGAGACATCAGTTTTGGACTGTGCAGGGAGTCAGTGTCCCTAACACCCATGTTGTTCACAAGGGTCAGTTGTATTTATGGTAAGCGAAAGCCAAACACAAAACAGCAAGTATTGCATAATTCCATTTCATAGAAACAGAAAGTATATTAGCGGCTGTCAAAGGACCCGAGGTGGAGAGAATGGGGGGTCATTTCTTAATGGGTACAGGATTTCAGTTTGGGACGATAAGAAAGTTCTGGAGATGGATAGCAGTAAAAGCTGCAAAACATTATGACAGGCCTTACTGCACTTAATGCCATTGAACTACACACTTAAAATATATGCATACCCCCATTTAATTCTTTACTTTATTGTGCTTCATGTACATTGTGTTTTTCACAAATTGAAGGTTTGTGACTACCCGGTTTTCAGCAAGTCTACCAAGTGCCAATTTTTTTCAACAACATGTGTTCACCTCACGTTTCTGTGTCACATCTGAGAATACTCACAATATTTAAAACTTTTTCATTATGATTATTTCTGTTGTGGAGAAATCAGTGATTTTGACATTGCTATTATGATTGTTTTGGATTGCCCTGAATAGCACACATATAAGACAGTCTCAGATGATCATTATCATATGTAATCAATAAAGTATTTTTAAATTAAGATATGCACATTATTTTCTTTAAACGTAATACTATTGCACTCTTAATAGACTACAGTAAACATAAGTTTTACATAACCAAAAAAGAATCTAGTTACTTTCCTTATTGTGATATTTGCTTCATTACAGTGGTCTGGAATGGAATCCACAATACTGATGGCAGCAGTGGCCTGTCTGAGGAGCCCCGCCCACTTCCGATTTTGTGGGGCAGGAGCCCTGTGCTCTCTGGAATAGCTACAACTGTCCAACCACGAACCTGGGTATACCTGTGCTCTGGGGGCGGTGGGGGCGACGGGGGGCAGTGTTGAGCACAGGAGGGATCTTCCTGGTAAATGCCTGTTCCCGCTATCTGGCCTTCCCAGCTCCCAGCACCCACTCTGATTTTGGAACAAAGTGTGGCCGAGCCTGGGGGCTGGGTGCAGCTCTGATATTCCAGCTCACTACTGCCTCAACTCCTTCCGGACTTTGGGTACTGACCAGCATGGGAGAGAGGACAAGGAGGTGCTGAAGGTGGCTGGCCTGCAGGCGCCCCTCTGCATGAACAGCCTGAGCACCATGAAAAGCGGCAGGAGGCAGACACGTTCCTGGGTGGAAAGGGTGGGTCCTCCGTGAAAATCCACTTTCAAGCCAGGGGCAGCTTGAAGCCTGGCGGCCGGGCTCCCAATTTCGAGGACTGCAGTGAGAACTTACGGTACTTTTCCCAGCCTGCTCATGGCCACCCATGGACCAATCATCATCCACTTCCTCCCCGCTGAAGCCCGTATAAACCCCGGACTCCCAAAGTCAGGCGGACACTGGGACGACCTGCCAGCAGGTAGAAGCTGCGCACTCCACTCCAGGTCTCCTCACCGCTAAGGGCAGAGAGCAGCACAGACCCCTGGATGACCTGCCTGTGGAAAGGAGTTCCCCACATTGGGTCTCCTGAGAGCGTACTGCCACTCAATAAAGCACCTCTTTGCCCTGCTCATTCTCTACTTGTCCACTTAAGTCATCCTTCCTGGACATGGGACAAGAACTAGGGACCAGCCATTTGCGGGACTGAAAGAGCTGCAACACAAACAGGGCCGAAACACGCTCCGCCCTCCATCCCTGCTGCTCCCCATGTTGCGAGCACGAGAAAGAGAGGAGTTATGGAGAGAATAGCTGCACCCCTTCAAGGAGCCCATACCTGGGAGTTCCCTGAGCCAGGGCTGTAAGTCACCACCTCTTCTCCCAGTGCCTGCAGTGGAAACCACTTGCTGTATGCCTGGTCCAGCCACAAACTTGCAGGGAGCCAGAGCCCGTGTCGGCACCTGGAGCTACCCACCCCGCAGGAGTCAGCCTGCCTGGCTGTGCGTAGTGACCAGAGGCTGTGCTCGCCCGCTCATGCACCTCTCTCCGATTTCGCCTGGCTCACCCTTGGCAGGTGTGGGATCTGAGCCAGTAGGAAGAGCCCAGTGCGGCCTGCCAGGCTAAGTTGGTGAAACCAGCCCAGTGGGCCCAAGCAAAATTTGGGCAAAGGCACCACCAGCCACACAGGTTTCCAGCTGCTGAAGTGACACCCCAAGGATCCTGTGACAATATCTTCAAGGTATCCTTAAAGTTTAAATAGTAAATTTTGACCAAGCATGGTGGCTCATACCTGTAATCCCAGCACTTTGGGAGACCAATGCAGGTAGATCGCTTGAGCCCATGAGTTCGAGACCAGCCTGGGCAATATGGCGAAACCCCGTCTCTACTAAAAATACAAAAATTAGCTGTGCGTGGTGGTACGTGCCTGTAATCTCAGCTACTCCGGAGGCTGAGACACAATAATTGCTTGAACGTGGGAGGCAGGAGTTGCAGTGAACTGAGATTGTGCCACTGCAAACCAATTTAGGAGACAGAGCAAGACTTAGTCTCAAAAAAAAAAAAAGGTAAATTTTAAGTTATGTATATTTCATTGGGAAAACAATGTTAATTATAGGCATATAGACAACTCTAATCTGAAACAAAGTAAAACAAACAAAACCCTTTAATAGCCCTATGAAAATCCCTATGTTTTTAATTGTTGGATTATAGTACAGACTAATTTCCCAGAGTTATTGCTTCTTTTTCATGAAGGCCTAAATACAAGTTTTGTTTGTTTGTTTGTTTGTATATGTAAGAATCAGGGAAAACTTTTTTCTTTTGATTTACTATGGTATTGTTTAATTTTAACGATAAAATCTGTAACTGATCATGTTAGCTATTTTGCTTTGAGGATCAGGAACAGGTCAATCATGCATGAGTTTTAAAACATTTCTATGATGTGTTACATGTATTTCTTGATACTAAAATTTCTTTTGTTTTTATTTTCCTATTCAGCTATGACTTTTTGTCATGTAGTCTTTCTGTAACATATTTTCTTTCCTATTTACAGTTTATGAAAAGTATACATGTTCTGTTTGGTCAACTCCCACTCCCTGGCTCAATTCATTTCAAAATAGAGTGCAGAATAAATTGCACATTATTTTTTCCATTTATTCTTAGACTCCCTAAAGTGTTTTGCACATAGGATGTAGAAAGCACTCAAATATATATTGAATTCATTATTTGTGAAGATTACAATGAAGAGGCGGATTGGTCCAAGACATACAATAAAACCCAAGGGCTATATTTTCCTGACATCAATGTTTACTATACCAAATAGAGATATAAAAAAGATCACAGTGGCCTTTCAACTATTATTTTTTTGGGCCCTAAGCACTTCAAAGTTTCACACTTTTAAAGAAAAAATGTTTGATTGTTTTTTAAATAATAAGGTTAATATTAATGTTTTGATTATTGTTTATATTGTTCACACATTTCTTGTGCAGAGATATCTCTATAATACATCTGCAATAATAAGGATTCAAACAATTTAAAACATAAGATGACTGACATTTCAGACAAAATCAAAATAGAGTGAAACCTAGTGAGGCCTCTTGTGTGACTTCTTTGTTTAAAAAATTTAAAATATATAAGGAATATAATCACTTCTCAGTTCTTTAGAACTTACTATAAGATTTTCTTAATGCCAAGAGAGTTAATGGATTTTTGGACAGAGAGATTAAAGAAATAGCATGACCCACCAAAATTGCCCTTTTAATGATAAATTCCTTCAGCTTTGAATTATACGTTATGTTCCATAATTCTGATGATCTTAAGGAGACATTCATTTTAAACTTATTTGATAAGATTAGAAATAAAATATTAATATGCATCTCAAAGATACTTATTTTTTATTATCTATTAAAAATGTTCTCTGTTACTATATACTTACAGGGGAAAATATTGAAAGTGGTCTTTAGAGCACAGTCCGTTAAAGCTCAGTAACTTAAAACTGGTGTGGCTTTTTGCATTTCCCAATTAGTATTTAATATTTTTCCAGAATTAGAAATGTCTTTATTAAAGGTTCTTTGCCTAGGAAAACACATACTTTATCTTTCTCTATTCCCTCTGATAGTATCCTCCTAAATCATATTTCCTCAAATCTTAGACATATTTTAACTAATGATATTGTGAAAAGTGTGAAAATACCTGTCACTAGTCATTAGAATCATTAATTTTCAGATGATCTCACAGTAGCATCATCATCATCATTTTTTGGAGGGTGGGAGAGAGAGAGTCTCACTCTATCACCCGGGCTGGAATTCAGTAGCATGATCTTGGTTCACTGCAACCTCCACCTCCTGGACTCAAGTGATTGTCCCACCTCAGCCTACTCTGGAGGATCACGGATTAGGTGACAGGTGTGCACCAGCATGCCAGGTTAATTTTTGTATTTTTTTAGAGACGGGTCTTGCCCTGTTTCCCAGGCTGGTCTCATCATTATTTTTATATAATAATGTCATTGCAATTTTAGTTTTTAACCATAAACTTTGAAAATGCAATAGACATTCTCCAGGGAGTGGGGGGTAACTATGTATGAGGAATCTTTCACCAACAGTTTTGTTTTTCTCTAGGTGTTATTAACCAATAACCTCTTTGGCTGTAAGGGCCAGCACCTTCTCTCTAGCACTCAAGAGGAGTTTGAGGAAAACTAGGTGTTACTGTTCACTCCAGACTGAAGTTACAGGTCTGAGTAAAGAACAAGGTGCATAAAAAATGGAATCTGTCTTGGAGGACATCAGAAGATACAAGGGCTTGGTTTTACTACCAAGGCTGAGCTCAAGGCCCCGGCTTTAAGCGATCCTCCCACCACAGATTTCCAAAGTGCTCGGATTGTAGGTGTGATTCATGGCACCCAGACTTTGCTGCCTTTCTTAAATGATCCAGGCTCAGAACCAAAACTCAGGCACTGCATAGATGGCCAGTTTGGCAAACTACTGACCTAGCTTGTTGCCAATTGTTGATTGAGCTTCCCATAACTCCATTTCTGTTCCTCTGTATACAGCCACCTTCTGTTCCCATCATGAGCCTTTAGGTCTCTATTTGCATGTTGCAAATACTATGTGCCATGTAGGTAGCTCATTCAGGGCCTTGCTCTAAACTACAAAAAAGGTTCCCTTGAGGAGTGGCTGTCAATTTGTGTTGCTGTATTGGTTGTTGATGAAAATAATAAAATGATTGGTTACATAAAAAAAAAAAAAAGAAAATGCAATAGACAAATGATATAAATTTATGTTTTTATGTGATAAAATCCTATAACACAATCTTAATAATAAATCCAAATTTAAATCCTCATTTAAGTTGTGGAGAAAGAGCTTAATTTATACAGTGGGCATATTTAATGATTTGTAATTCTTATCTTTTAAACTCTGAATCAACGTATCTATCCTATTTGTGATCTCACTTCAAACAGAACATCTAAATTAAAATTAGGAGTGAAAACAACCAGAACAGAGATAAATGCATAGTTGAAATACTGGGATAATAGCCAACATTGTAGCTTTTTTAGGAAGAGGGTAAACTACTAGAATGTTGTTAAAATACACATCTGCCTTTCCAAAAGGAGAAATTTAAAATATTAGAAATATTTCATTTGTTGTTACTGTCTAGCCAAGGTATTACATGGCCAATGGAAGAAATTTCAACGTGAGTAACAAGCTCTTGCCTTAAGTAGCTTATGATGTATTAAGAAAAATTGCTGTTGTTGTTGCTATTACATAGGAAAATATAAATCACGCATGTGGTGACCATGTGGCATGGGGAAAACCTTTTGAGCTTTGAAGCAACGTAGAACTGATTTTAAGACCTGGTGCCATACTTTATCAGTTGGACAGACCGTGACTAATCATGTATACTCTCCGTGTCTCAAATTCCATCCTGGTGGATGGAGGTGATTATACCTTCAGAGGGTTTCTGTGAAGATTAGAAATGGTTTGATATTCCTGGGACTCACACAAGTTAGCTTGTGGAAATCTTAATAAGTTCACCATGGCAGGTGGTAGGTTTGGGAGAAATCAAGAAAACTTTTGTGGAGGGATGTGTTTTTTAGAAGAGGCTTGACAGACAGTTTTTGTTAGAGAAGCAGATGAACATTTATTGTGCAGAGCACACTAAAGAAGTGATGATGCGTGGTAGTGGAGGCGGGTGCAGTTTGGGGGGTAAATGAGGAAGATGGAAAACGATCTGAGAGTGTGGATGGCACCAGAGAATGGGGAAGTTAAAATGATTTATCATAAAAGGCAAGCCAGGGGTGATTTAAAAAGATGTAGATTTCATAATACGATATATTTTTGCCAAAACATGGCACTGAATTTTAGTTTTAGAACATTGTTGACAAACATCCAGGGTAATGAGGAAGGAGAAATTGGCCTAGAGAGTCCTCCATGGGGGATGCTTGAAAGGAGTATAAACAGAGCAAGTGCTAACATCTGGGGGATCCCGTCCTTTCTATCTACCTTTTCTGCTTCCACCCATCTCACATGCAATTTTGTACAGACATTTCTCTGTTCTTGTTTCCACCTGTCTGCCTCCTGAAGATGAATTTTCATCCCAGAAGAGAGAATGATTCTATTAAATCTACATCAGATCAGCCCACTCTGCTGTCCACAATGTTCTAGCAGCTTCTCATAATATTCAGAGTAAAAGCCAAAATCCTGACAATTAACTAAAGCTTCAAAATATGTGGCACCTTGTTATTTATCTGACATTATTTCTACTTTCTCCATTGCCCCAGCCTCTCACTGGTCTCATCAATTTTTCTTAAACTTGTGAAGCAAGCTTCCTTCACAGGGACTCTGTTGTGGTCATTCCGTCTGCCTGGAATGTTCTCTCAGTAGACACATGGCTCACTCCCTTGCTTTAAGTTGTAGTTTAAACGACAATGAAGGTTTTTATTATTTTCTCTCAGAACTGTTTAAGATTCTCTCTTCAACACTTATTTTTTCAAAATTTATTTTTGCTTTTAGTATTTATCTCAGTCTAACCGCCTCTTCATTTTTATATTATTAATATTTCTCTCATTTATTGTCTGTCTTTCCTACAAAATAGGTTTATAAATGCAGGGAACTTTGTCTGCTTTGTTCACTGTTACATTTAAAATGTCTGGCATATTTTGGCACTCAAAGAATAAATACTCTTCAAGTGACTACATGAATGAACCAGGGAATGGAAGATTCAAGAGGAAGAGGAAGTAAGTTTTAAAACATGACAAAGCCAAGCATGGTAGCTCAGGCTTGAATCTCAGTACTTTGGGAAGCTGAGGCGGGTGGATCGTTTGAGGTCAGGAGTTTGAGGCCAGCCTGGCCAACATGGTGAGACCCCATCTCTACTAAAAATACAAAAATTAACTGAGCATGGTGGCGCGTGTCTGTAATCCCAGCTACTCAAGAGGCTGTGACTGGAGAATTACTTGAACCTAGGAGACGGAGGCTGCAGTGAGTCAAGAACATGCTACTATACTTCAGCCTGGGTGACAAAGTAAGACTCCATCTCAAAATAAATAAATAAATAAAATGTGACAAATGTGCATATTCTCTGTAAAAATAAATGATCACATGAATGAATTTGCAACCCCACATAAATAAATCAATTCTTATAAAAATATTTAAATTTATTTAAAAGTTATTATTTGATTACTAAATGCGTGATACTGTTACACATCAGAAAATCAAAGTCCTTCCCTTTCCATCAGTTAATTTATTTAAAAAAGATAAATGTACTTGTTTAGGTAAATTTTAAATCTAGAGATACAGAACTTTAAGCAAAATATAATTATTGGCTGAATAATATTTTGAATTACTTTATGACAGTGAGATAATGAGTGTTAAAATAATGTGACCTAATTTGCCAAATAAGAATAAACTTTTATCTATTATCTGTCTATCTATCATCTGTTTATTCATGGCATTTGAAAATATGAAGGAATCTTTCATATAAAAATAAAATTACATCTGTTTTAATGAACAAGATCCCTAGTTATTGAACAACTAATGTAATCTAAAATCCGTGTAAATATTTTAAGTTATTTGGAATGAAATTCTTTTTAAAAAATCCTTTAATTAAAAAAGATGAACAGGATTGGAAACGAATGATATTCTAATTTACATCAAAAATGCAGAGAGGTATTTATTATAATCATACTCAGATTCATACATACAAATTTAAGTTATACATAGTACATGGCAAATTAGGTAAACACATTTACTTATGTTTAAAATAGCGTAATGCCACCACCAAGCACGCCAGTACAAAAGTATCCCAGGAATATACTAAAGGAAATGAAGGGCCTCTTTTCCACTTAAACTTAAGTGCTGACATTGGAGTAGGGAGAAGAATCAGTAGAAGAGATGGGCAAGCATCACTATAGAGCTGGCTCAGTGACGTGTGCTTTGTCATACTAGAAACATTGATTTTATTTTTTACTTCACAAATTAGGAAAATAGTTTTTTTTTCACATTAAAGAAACAGATACATAAAGGAATAGATATGAAAATCTACTTACGTTTTTGAAATAGACTCAGAGTGTTGATGAGATTTTTTCCAAATGGAATAGGGCTAAATAGGGTGCAAGGAATATTGGTTTAACCTCTCTTTCTGTTAAAGGATCTTCACTGGAAATATTTGAGAGGCACTTGTTTAAGAGACCGAAATACTAGTGTTTTACATTTTAAAATATATATACTTAAAATTAATTAGTGATATGGTTTGACTCTGTGTCCCTACCCAAATCTCATATCAAATTGTAATTCCCAATGTTAGAAGAGGGACCGTGTGCGAGGTTATTGGATCATGGGGTTGGATTTCTCCTCTTGCTGTTCCCATGATAGTGAGTGAGCTCTCACAAGTTCTCGTTGTTTAAAGGTGTGTAGCACTTCTCCTTTCGCTCACTCTCCTGCTGCCATGTGAAGACATGCTGGTTTCCCTTTCCCCTTATGCCAATGATTGTAAATTTCCTGAGGCCTCCCAGCCATACCTTCTGTACAGGCTGTAGAATTGTGAGCCAATTAAACTCTTTTCTTTACAAGTTACACAGTATCAGTTAGGTCTTTATAGCAGTGTGAGAACGAACTAATACAATTAGTAATTAAACAATGATTGATCAACTAATTTATGTCACTAATATTGTAGGCAGTCACTGTACAAGAAAAAGAGAAATGAATAAAATTTATACAGTTTCACCCATATGGAGTTTGTGCTCATATTGCTGTGCTTCTGAGAGTTTTTATTAAGAAACAAAGATATTCTAACACAATTATAATACAGCACAGTATTTACAAAGAGTTTAAAATTTTTCAAATTCAGTAATTCATTAGTAACCTATTTTACCAAAAATATTTTAAAAAATGTTTAAAGATAAGTAGCCATCTCAAGGTATTCACAGATTTTAGTGGGTTATGATTTTTTAAAAGATTGGGAGTTATATCTGATGTAAATGACTGTTTGATGGGTGCTGACGAGTTGATGGGTGCAGCACACCAACATAGCACAAGTATACATATGTAACAAACCTGCACGTTATGCACATGTACCCTAGAACTTAAATTATAATAATAAAGAAAGAAAAAAATAGAAAATAAAATTTAACATACACTTAGTATAGACTTAGCACTCACAATACTAGGCATTTATCACAGAGAAATGGGAACTGTCCACAAGAAAGCATGCCCATAGATATTCATAACAGACATTTTTTGTAATAATCAAAAGTTAAAAACAATCCAAATGTCTTTTACTGGCTGAATGGTTAAATAAACTGTGTTATATCCATACTACTCAGCAATGAAATGAAAAAAACTAGAACTATCAATACATGTTACACAACACCTTGGATGGATATCAAAGGCACTGCACTGAGTGAAAAAGCCAACTTCAAAAGGTTATATTCTATATGATTTCACTTATATAGTATTCTCTAAATGAAAAAATTTTGAAGATGAAGAACAGATTAGTGGTTGCCAAGGGCCCACAAAAATGGAGAGGAAATGGAGAAAAGGGAGCCAAGAGGGATGCGTAAGAATATAAACGGCTAGCATGAGGAATCTTTGGGATAATAGGAAAGTTCTGCATCTTGATTATGGTGGTGCTTGCATGAATCTGCAAATGTGACAAATTCCACAGGACTATATATACATGTACACTGAAATGAATCCATATAAAACTGGTGAAATCTGAATAAGGTCTGTGGATTGTACCAACATCACATCCTTGCTTTTGATACAGTTCTAAAATTACACAAGATGTTACCACTGGGGAAGACTGGGTAATGGAAACACAGGACCTCTGGGCATTATTTTTGCAACTATGACTCTATTACAAAATAAAAGCTTAAAATAAAAGACAGACAATATTCCAAGTGTTGTCAAGAATGTGAAGGAACTCAAACTCTTATTTGTTATTGGTGAGACTGTCACACGATCACTTTGTACAACATTTTGGCAGTTTTAAAAATAAAGTTATTATATACTTAAAAAAAGAAAACATTTTAAATACATAAAAAGAGTAAAAAAAAAAAGTAAAAGAAAAAAACAGTGTGATTAAGACAATGTTTATAGAAGACAATATAAATAAGAAACATGTGGGAAAAAGGAAGAATTAAGAACAAAATCTTGGAGAAAAAGTCCTGGCATCATCACTCACTGCATCCTGACTATTAGTTACTATTTTATTCTGCGTATAATTATATCTACAAGATAAGAGTAGGTAAGAGAATGACAAATTCTCCTAGAAAAAAGGAACATTGAAACAAAATACATTTTAGAAAATTATGAGACCTCAAAACCTAGAGAAATCGAAACAAAAGTCCTAGGGAAATGCAGTTTTTCAAAACTGATTGCGTTGGAGATAGAAAGCAAGATGGCATCATAGAGGAATACATCAAGCCTCAAATGCCAGACAGTCTCAATGCACCATAAATTGTGTTTTAGGATAGGCCTGATTCCCAAACCTGATAAAGACAGTACAAAGAAAAACTAATTTAGGCCAATAAGATTTACAAACACTGTGGCAAAAATTTCCTCTGTCATGTCAAATAATAAAATCTGATACTACATTAAGACAACGACATAAGTGGATCAAGTAAAAATTACTCCATGAATTCAAGGTTGCTTCAGTATGATGATATCTATTTATATTAAACACTGTCTATTAATAGTACACACTACAGCCTTGCAAGATTGGAGTCACAGCCCTGTGGCTCCAGCTGGACCTGTCCTTTGAAACATATGGAGAAAGTCATGCACTCCAGGCCTGTGCACTCAGCCTGTGATGGCAGTGACAGCCCTGAAAATCTCTCAATTGCCTTTAGTGTCATTCTTCTATTGTTCTGAAAAATAGCTCCTAGCTTCTATACTATTCTCTTTGTCAAACAGTCACCTGGTTATAACCTTCGTGTTCTAGTTTTCTACAATGCGAATAGGCTGAGACGTTTCCAACTCTTTATGTTCCTCTTTCTTTTTGCTTATCGATTCTGTCTTTAAATCATTTCTCTCATCTCACATTTTAACATAAGCAGTCAGAAGGAGCCAAATCAGGCCTTCAACATTTTGCTTAGAAATCTTTTCAGCTAAATATTGCATCATTCAATCACTCACAAATTTCACCTTCCATAAAACACTAGAACATGAACACAATTCAGCCAAGTTCATTGTCACTTTATTACAAGGATGGTCTTTTCTCCATTGTTCAATAATGTCCTTTTTATTGAGACCTCAACCAAATAGCTTCTACCATTCAAATTTCTACAAACATTCTGTTCGTGGTTATTTAAGTATTCTTAAGAAAATGACAGCTTTCTCTACAGCTTTCCGATTTCTTTCTGTGCCCTAACCAGAATCACCTTTAAAGGTGTATTCACAGCAATGTAAGTTTTTTAGGCTGTACCTCAATATTCCTTCAACCTCTTCCTATTACCCAGTTAAAAAGTTGAATACACAATTTTAGGTATCCGTTACAGCAGCATACCACTCCTGTTATCAACTTTCTCCCTTAATCCATTCCGGCTGCTATAACAATAATATCACAGACTGGATAGCTTAAAAAACAAATATTTATATTTTACAGTTGTGGAGGCTGGGAAGTCCAAGATGAAGACACAAGTCAATTTCATGTCAGATGGGAGCCTGCTTCCTAGTTTATAGATAGCTTTCTTCTCACTGTGTTCTCACATAGTAAAAGGTGTGAAATAATACCTCATAGTCTCTTATTAGGATGCTAATCCCATTCATAAGGGTTCTGCTCTCTTACCTAGCTTCCTCCCAAAGGTTGCAACTCCTAATACCATCACATTGGGTTAGAATTGCAACATATGAATTTTAGAGACAAAGATTTACTCTATAACAGGAGTGTTCAAAAAATATTGGCAACATGTCAAAAGAACACACAAGTTGATTAAATGTGTTTTTATTGATCAGATATTACACAATTAAACATGAGCCCATACTACTATAAATACATATATTATAGATACATGAATGAAAAGGGTAGAAGGAAAAGGTTGTTCTTATAGTGGAAAGCCATCTAATATATGTAGAAAATATAATAGAAAATAACCGTGTACCAGTCATCACAATAATAGATTAACAAGAAACACCAATAAATTATAAACTAGTGAGTAGACATTTAAAGAGTAGCAAGGTATTTACTCAGCATATCTTCTCACAATAATAATTGACTAGAAAAGGGTAAAATGGTACATAACTGAAGAAATCTGCTAGGCATTATCTTAAACAAGTGATCAAAGGTATTAGGATAACCAATAATGTGACTGATCAGTAGCATACTCTGCAGTAATAGAACACTGAGAAGGATTCAGCATCAATTTTGCGATATTTCTGTCAAAAGTCCATAACCTGAATTAATCATGAAGCAGTACTATAAAAATTGAGAGATGTTCTATAAAACAACTGGCCAGTCCTCTTAAAAATTTTTCAAGTAATAAACAACAAAAGTTACTCAGCAATTTTTTTTAGATTAAAGAATATCTTAGTTCATTTGTGTTACTATGAAAGAATAACAGAGGCTGGATAATGTATACAAGAAAGAGTTTCATTTAGCTCATGGTTTTGCCGTATGTATAAAAAGCATGGTATTGGCTTCTGTTCCACTTCTGTGAGGGCTTTTGTGCTGTGCCAAAATGTGGCAGAGAAGGGTAAAGGGTAAGCATGTGCAAAAAGAAGAAAGCCTGAGGGATGTCCTGAGTTTATAATCAGCCACTATCATAGGAACAAATCCAGTATTATAGGTACTCACTGACAAATGTGAGAATACCTCCACATCATTCATGAGGGATTTTTCCCCCATAACCTAAACACCTTCCAACTGACCTCACCTTCCAATACTCCGACATTGAGGATCACATTTGACATAAGATTTCACAGGGACAAATGAACTATATCCAAAGCATAGCAAAGAGACATGTGAGACATCATAAATAAATGTAATCCATGATGTGAAATTTTCTTTTGCTATAAAAATATTTTTCCATTAGTTGATGAAGTTGAAATAAAATCAGTAGATTACACAATAGTAGTATATCAATATATATTTCCTGATTTTGATAACTTTACTATGGAACTGTTAGAAAATTTCTTTTTTAAGAAAATATCCATTGTACCCACTGATATATTTACAAATAAAAAGGTCTTACCAACTGGTAATTAAGAACCATGTGTCTATGTATATATATATAAACACAGACACATAGGAGAAACAGAATAAAATAACTGTGGTAATATACTGAAATTTGTGGAATCTGTGTGAAGGGCATCTAGCAGTTCTTTGTGTTGCTCTTATAATTTGCTGGTAAGTTTGAAACAGTGACAAAATTAACACTTAAAAAACAAACAAACTTTATAATACAGATGTTACCCATTGTTTAAAAAATAATACATCTAAGATCAGATAGTACAAATGCCCAATAATGCAAAGGCAGTACTGATCTATTATGCAGTAAATGAAAGCATCCACTGTACCTAAAAGTAGTTTTAATAATATTAACCCTAACAACCTTATGTTGCCCAGCACATCTCCTCAACCAACAGTCCTAACTCTACAATGAGTAGGAAATGCAAGGAAATAAAGTAGTATACTCCACTCCTTTTAGAATCTTCAACCTAGAAAATTAATTTAAAAAATTAATGTGGCGGTAACACCAGGCTAGCATGTGTATATGCATGGCTGGAGAAGAGAGGGCATAATACTGGGTTTGGTTTAGCATATTGATGGTTAGAAATTGAAAGAGAGAAAATAGGTTTCCTTTTCTCTCTTAGGTTCTCAAGTTGAGCCTGAAAAGTAAAATTACAAATACAGAATAACAGGAAGAAAGCAAACGTTTATTTGATGTTAATATTTTTACATGTTCAATGAGCTTCATATAAAATAGGTGAAGTCCCCCAAAAGCAGGTAGGCTTTAAAGATTATATACCAGTTTAACAGAGGGGACTTGAAGTGGAGCGAGATGGCAGAATAGAAGGGAAGATTCCAACAATTGTCTCCTGAGCAAGGACACCAATTTATCCACTGTCTACACACAAAAAACACCTTAATGAAAACCAAAGGTGAAGTGAAGACTCGTAGTACCTGGTTTAGCTTTATATTGCTGAAAGATCCACTGAACAGGTGGAAAGAACAATCTTGAATTTTCAATGCCACCCAACCCCTACCCTGGCAGTGGTGGCATGGTGTGGATAGCGTTGCTGTGTGTGGATGAAAGGAGAGCACAGTAATTGTGAGGCACTGAACTCAGTGCTGTCCTGTTACAGCAGAAAAGAAAACCAGACCAATCTCAGCTGAAGAGTAAACCAGGAAGAAATCCAAAACTTGAAGAGACCAATGACAAGTAACAGGACTGAAGCTGTAATAAAAAGTCTCCCAGTGAAGAAAAGCCTGGGAGGCCTTTTTTCAGGCTTGATGGCTTTACTGTTAAATTCTACCAAACATTTAAGAAGAACTAATACCAATCCTACTCAAGCTTCCGAAAAGTAAAGAAGGAGAGAATACTCCCAAACTCATTCTACGAGACCAGTGTTACACTGATACTAAAACCAGATGAAGAGACACAAAAAAGGAAAAATACAGGCAAATATCTCCAAAGAATATGAATGCAAAAATTCTCAGCAAAATACTAGCAAACGAAGTTCAACAATACATTAGAAAGATCACTCTTTATGACCAAGTAGGATTTATCCCTTGGATGCAAGGATGGTTAAACATATGCAAATAAATCATTGTTACGTCATATGAACAGAATGAAAGATAAAAATGATGTGATTGTTTCAACTGATCCTACAAAAGCATTTGATATAATTCAACATCCCTTCATGATAAAAATCCTCAAAAACTTGGAGAGAAGGAACATACCTCAACATAATAAAAGCCATATTCAACAGACCCACTGCTAGTATCATAGTGAATGGGAAAAAACTGAAAGCCTTTCCTCTAAAATCTGGAACATGATCAGGATGTCTGCTGTCATCACTGTTATTTCACATAGTACTGGAAGTCCTAGCTAGAACAACCAGACAAGAGGATAAATAAAGGGCAATTAAATTGGAAAGGAAGAAGTCAAACTATGCTTGTTTGCAAATAATATTATCTTACATTTGGAAAAACTAAAAGTCCACCAAAAAACTATTAGAACTGACAAACCAAATCTGCAAAGTTGCAGAACCAAAATTAACATACAAATATTAGTAGCATTTCTATATGCCAACAGTAAACAATCTGAAAAACATTTTGAAATAAATCCCACTTATAATAGATACACATAAACACGTAGGAATTAAATTATCCAAAGAAGTGAAAGTTCCCTATCATGAAAGCTACGAAACACTGATGAAAGAAATTGAGATGAAAGAAATTGAAGAGGACATCAAAAAATTGAACGATATTCCATGTTCATGATTGGAAGAATCAATGTTGTTAAAATGTCCATGCTGCCCAAAGCAATCTACAGATTTAATGCAATTCCTGTCTAAATACCAATGGCATTCTTCACAGAAATTGAAAAAAGTCCTAAAATTTATATGGAACTACAAAAGACCCAGAATAGCCAAAGCAATCCTAAGCAAAAGGAACAAAACTGATGAATTTTATTACCTGAATTCAAATTATACTACGGAGGTATAGTAAGCAAAACAACACGGTATTGACATAAAACAGACACATAGAGGAGAATCCATAAACCAATTCACACACCCACAGTGAACTCATTTTTGACCAAGTTGTAAGGAACATACATTGGGGAAAAGACTGTTTCTTCAATAAATGGTGCTAGGAAAACTGGATATCTACATGCAGAAGAAGGAAAAGAGACCTCTATTTCTTGCCATATAGAAAAATCACATCAAAATGGATTAACGACTTAAATCTAAAATCTCAAACTATGAAACTATTATAAGAAAACATTACAGAAAATCTCCAGGACATTGGTCTGGGTAAAAATTTCTTGAGCAATGCCCCATAAGCATAGTCAACCAAAGTAAAAATGGACAAATGAGATCACATCAAGTTAAAAAGCTTCTGCACAGCAAAATGGGGGGAAATGCTTGCAAACTTTCCATTCAACAAGGGATTGATAGTCAGAATATATAAGGAGTTTAAATCACTCTAGAGGAAAAAAGAATCAAATAATCTGATCAAAACATGGGTCAAAGATTTCAATAGTCATTTCTCAGAAAAGACATACACATGGCAAACAGGCATAGGAAAAGGTGCTGGACATTACTGATCATCAGAGAAAGGCAAATCAAAACTACAATGAGACATCATCTCATGCCAGTCAATATGGCTTAGATCCAAAAGACAGGCAATCACAAATGCTGGCAAGGATGTGGAGAAAAGAGAACCCTTGTACACTGTTGATGGGACTGTAAATTAGCAGGACCACGACAGAAAACAGTTTTTAGGTTTCACAAAAAACTAAAAATAGAGTTACCAAATGATCCAGCAATTCCACTACTGGGTATATATCCAAAAGAAAGGAAATCGGTGTATCAAAGAGATGCCTGCACTCCCGTGTTTGTTGGAGCACTCTTCACAATAGCCAAGATTTGGAAGCAACGTAAGTGTCCACACTATTGAGTCAGAGAAAAGAATGGGATCCAGTCATTTGTACCAACATGGACGGAATTGGAAGTCATTAGGTTAAGTGAAATAAGCCAGGCACAGAAAGACAAAACTTGTATGTTCTCACTTGTTTGTGGAACCTAAAAGTCAAAACAATTGAACTCCTGAAAGCAGTAGAAGGATGGTTACCAGAAGCTGGGAAGTGTAGTTGAGGTCAGGGGAAGGTGGGGATGGTTAATGGGTACAAAAAAAATTATTAGAAAGAATAAATAAGGCCTACTATTTGATAGTACCATAGGTTACAATAGTCTAAAATAATTGTACATTTTAAAATAACTAAAACAGTGTAATTGAATTGTTTATAACACAAAGGATAAATGTTTGAGGAAATGGCTACTCCATCTTTATGATGTGATTATTCACCTGTGAGTTGCATGCCTGTGTATACACCTACTATTTACTCACATAATTTAGAAATTAAAAAAAATTAAAAAGCAAGGTTTGATGAATTGTGAAGATGTGACAAGACAAAAAATGGGAGTGGGACTTGGGGTGGGTAAATGTGAGAAAGTGACTAATGGAAGATAGGGTTGTTTTAGTAGGGCCTGTTTTTGTAAATTCATCTTGGTGTCTCCTCTCTGACTCCAGTAATAAGAATGTTTTCTGCTTGGTGATGGGGGAAGGGAGACCTTTTTCATGGGAAATGTTGTGCCCTTCTTTTAGGTGGAAAGGAAGAGTTCAGAGAGACCTTCCTACATCTGCGTTTTCTCAACTGCTTTCAGCTCTAAGATATCAATATGCCAAGGTGGCATATTTTGAGCTTGCGTGTTTTCAACTCCTTCAAAACACAGAAGCAAATATGCCAACCACCTCCAGTTAGTATGGAAACTTTTTCCTCTAATTTGGACTTGTTCCATCTTTTGCTTTTTTGTTTGCTTATTCCAATCTTAGTGTTGCTCTCTGTATTTATTCCTTATGTTATTTTTAATGTATTTTATTTTCACTCTATATTCCCATCATTTGCGAAGAAAAATTAATACAAAATCTACACAATTCAGACAATAGTCATGTCTGCAGTTGTTCTCAGTTCAGGCAGAAAGTTTTTGGTAACCAACTATTTATTTATGCTAAAAGTCAGCTGTATCTGCCCAAATAACGATGGAATCATTTGGAAAATTTAAAGAACAAACATTACATATTCAGGTTTTTGGTTTGTAAATTAAGGAGTATTGTAAACCTTCCCAGTAGTTAATAAAAGGAGAAGTAAATACATTTGCTTAATCTTATTTTCAAATGATTAAACAAGTAAAGCTTATTTTCCTTAAGATATTTATGTATATTTAAGAATATATATAATCCACACATATATAAAACCATATAAAACATATATAAAATATATAGTTTGTGTGATCAAGACAGTTACATTTTATTCCTGTAACTATTCACCATAGAATGCCAGGGGGCATAGTACCATAATTAAGTTAAAATGTAATGCTATGTGTAAACATAATGGACACATAATGGCACAACTAAGCAAATCAATATCATGGATATTTCTCTGAGAACAAGAAAAATCTATTTAGAATTAAGAATAGTTGTTACAAAGACATGTACCACAATTCAAAATAATCACATTAATTAAAAGTGTCGACTGGGTGCAGTGGCACATGCCTGTAATGTCAGACGTTTGGGAGGCTAAGGAAGGAGGATTGCTGGAGCCCAGGAGTTTGAGACTAACCTAGGCAATGTTGTGATACCTTCTCTCTACAAAAGCCGAGCACAGTGGTGAGTGCCTGTAGTGTCAGCTACTTGGAGGACTGAGGTAGGAGGATGGCTTGAGCCCAGGAGTTCAAGGCGGCAATGAGCTATGATCACATTACTGTATTCCAGCTTGGGTGACAGAGCAAGATCCTGTCTTTAAATAAATAAATAAATAAATAAATAAAAAGTTTAAAGTGCAACTAAAATTTACGGTAGAAAATATTTAATAGCTGAGTAATTATGCTCATACATGCAAAAATCATGAATGCATACCTCTGCATTATATACTTTTTGTCAAACAAGCAGCAGGAATGGTTATTACTGATATGTCACATCACTGAATGGTCATCAGCAGGAGATAAATTCTGGATTTTTTTCCCAGAAACAATTTATCAATGATGTTTATGCCAGTTACCTTTTTGTATTATCCCCCTAAACACATACAAATGATACTTTCTCTTCAATGTTGTATATGAAATGTCTCACATGTATATTCTTCAGTTTATCTTTTCACATGGAAAACATATTCAAAAGTTTACGTTTGAAGGCGGGTATGGTGGTGCACACTTGTAGTCCCAGCTTCTTGGGAGGCTGAGGCAGGAGGATCTCTTGAGTCCAGGAGTTTGAGGCTGCAGTGAGCTATGACTGTGACACTGCACTCTAGCCTGGGTGCCAGACTCAGACCCTGTCTCTAAAGTTATTAAATAAAGAAAAAAGATTTTTTAAAAAAGAAAAACGTGAAGGTTTACCTGTGAAGCTAAACATTTTAATTACAAATGAACAGATTTTCTTTGCTTGAAGATCTTTACAGTTTGAGTAATTGCAAAAGTATACTGTGCTATGGTCCTCACTCTTCTCAAACAAATCTAATAACCTCTACCTTCTGTCACCCATCTTATAGTAAGATGAGCATATAATTTCTCATCTATACCTGGACACTTTTAATAACATCAACATTAATTAAACCATGGCAGCATAAGCCAGGAATCTCACAGGCAAATCCAGAAAATGGTCAAATCTACATATTCCAACAAATATATACAATTTAACTAAGGATGAAAAAAAAGTGATAGTGCAGAAGTATTGAGCAGGCACTAAGGAAGTGGCAGAGAGGCTAATACGGCCTTGGAATATAGACAGTTTATACTTTTTCATGGGCACTCTGTATATAAGCATCAAATTGTAAATGTTATTATTCAACCAACTGAAAATAAAAGTAGACATAATCTGGGGTAAATGAATAAAGAGCAACTTTACAAAAACTTCGGAGTAAGCTTGAGAGAAATATGCAGCAATTTTGCAGAAAGATAGGATTACACCTTTCTCATCAATTATTAGTACCAGCTGGCATTATTAAACTTAATTGCAAACCCATGCCACACCAATTTTTGCCTATTTAATTTTGCTAGGTTCTCTCTCACGGGCCTCTTTTAGTAGCCTGCATTTACCACATCTAAGCAATTCTAGCAGGTTCTCTGTGACTTATAGTTGCATCATTTCAGGCTGAGTAAAATGCAATATTGAAGGCATTGATTTCTTAACTATCTATGAAATGAAAGTCTATGGGAAGGAAAAATAGATTTGAGTTTATTAGAGTCAGGATGGCCCTTTTCTCTACCATTTGACATGCATCACATAATTTGGTTAAAACAATAGAAAGCTTCAAAAAAAAAAAAAAAAAAAGCATTCACTTGAAGGATTCCAATTAGATTGCCGTATTTATGAAAGTAGAAAACACAAGATCAAATCTGAGATTAGAGTTAAGGCCAAATTAGCGTATCTTAACAAGATGAAAAATCAAAACCCTTTTCTTACTAAATTTGCTCTGAGGTTGACTCAAGCTCAAAGTAATTTTTAGATATATTATTCCTGCGAATCTGAATGTTATTGACCTAGTCACGATCATGTGTCACTATTGAACGTTCTATCGCAGGTAACATTAATGCTTGTTTATATCCCCTATGACAATATATTCATTGTTAGGACTTATTAATCCAAAGTATGGGCCTTTTAAAAGAAGGCATAAAAGCACTCTGGGAAGATAATGGTTCTTAATTTATCTTATTCTATACTTTTATGAACTTACATTCTGTGTACATTGATAACCGAAAATGAATGAAGACCTCAAGCATCATAGTTTGGCACCCAAATGGGGATATCTAACATAAGAAAATACTCTTACACATATCAGATTTCCTTTTTCTATAACTCAAAACCATTATCTCACCAATAATACGTACAATTAAAATAAACACCCAACTCGCCACAGATGCTAAAAGGAATGTACTGCTCATAAATTATCCTTTTCATAAGGTCCATAACCCTGATTTATATATTTTTTTGCTGGAAGTAAATCATATGTTAGAAAGGTCAGGGTTGGCTTCACGAATCCTTTTTCGTGAAAATTATCAAAGGCAAATTTGATGATCATATTTTTAAAAGAAAAATTATTTTTTTGAATTTTGTGTGTATTTTGGTGCTCAAATATTTTGAATAGATTCTGACATTTATTCCAATTAATAAAATTCTTCTTTTTTCTGATGCTTAATACTACATTGTATTTAAACAATTGTTAAAATTATTCTAAAAAATTAAATAATGTAGACCACTTCCAGAGTTCCGACAACAGTAACTCTTGTTTGCATTCTAGTCGGGTTCTTCACGAGTAGACAGACATTTTTTGTGGCGTTTATTTTTCTTAGGAATTTTTTTATGTACCACCTAATGTATTATGAAAAACATGGAATAATTGTAGCTCTTGCATTTTTACATTATTTGCTAAGCTGCTTTAAATTTGGTGTTTAATGCTTTTTATGCCTCCCCTTCTGTCATTTTCTATTGTTATTGCGAATCAAGATAAGATTTTTTTGGTAGAATTAAATAAGTAAATAATGAGAATTTATGGTGTTACCTGAATGAGACCTTCTGAAATTTGATCTCTTGAATCTATATGAGCTTGGAAAATTCCACTATATTGAAAATAAATTTCTATAATATAACATCAGAGGAGTTTGCTTGCTACTTTCCAATTTGTTTTGATAAAACAGAGTAATTTAGTCAAATCGATTCCTCCCTGTTTTCGTATGTAATGTATTTATTCTTCAAACTGAGATGAAATATATAAATAAAGAAACAATAAATTAACACATTAAGGACCCTGGGAACACATTGCGATGTTCAGGTCATATAATTTATGATTAAGGATTTCCTTCTATAGCAGCTTATTAAATAAAATTATGAATATTAATATTTTATTTCTTAGATAAGTTAGTGGTATGAAGATGAAAAAGTCAGATTTATTTTCTGCTTTGTAGTCAACCTTATTTAGAGTTGTTGACCTTTCACGAGGCACACACAATAGTCTATTGCTCAAATTTATTGTAGTCTTACGAAAATAATATCCTTCGACTGCTCTTCCTCTTTAAACAATATAGAAATAAATGCATCAAATCTCCTCATACATAGATGTCACATTTACAAATCTGACCAAAAAACTATCTATCATTTACATCTCCCCTCCGTCCGTACTAAGATACTTACGCAAAAGAATATAACCTATCGGATTATCTAGATCATCTGTGAAAGATACTATCCATCAGACCTAAATGGAGCATATTGATATCTTTAAGCTTTCAACCTCTACTATCATAGAACACTTCATTATGCCAGAAATATTAGATGACTGATCCAAGGAATCAGGTCTTGTTAAATCATGTTCCTATTAAAGAAATACTATTGATATAATTAAAGTATCACTAAGCAGCACAAAGAAATTACCTTACGCAATTAACTCTCTTGGCGAGAAGAAGGTGAGATATAATAGTATGATAGCATTCAAATAAAAGCAATAATATTTAAACGTGATTGAAAAATACATTGGTAGTATCAATCTGTTATTTACATTAAATATTTGACTTTGCTCTTGCTACATAGGGTTTTGTTATATTTAATAATCCAAATAAATTCTAATAATTGCTGAGTTCCTGAAATGTCAATCATTTTAATAAAACAGTTATTCTCTAAATAGTAAGTTTATATGATATCTTTAAATCATTAGTGATGTGATGATTATGTTATCATCACATCATATAATAATTTTTAAATGGTTAGCACAGACACAAATATAAGTGGTTTAATATGTTTTTAATGATCATCAAAATACATTCTTGATTTTAATTCCTAACTCTACCGTTGCCAATCTGTTATTTTTAAGTCAGTTATTGACTCAGATTTTTGTGTCTGCAGTTTTTTTTTTTTTTTTTTTTTTTGTATATAAATGATTTTATAATATGGAATTTCATAATCCTTCATTAATGAATGTGGTTGTTCTGAGATATAGAATTAAGTGTAACACTACACATGGACCCCTATGCTGAGAGCCTTGCCTGAAGTAATTCCTTAGTATGTGAGAGCTGTTGTTATTATTATTAACATGAAGGTATTTAAATTGCATTCTAAAAACCAAGGAAATCTATGTATAAAATGGCAAAAGCAGCAGTTTTTTTTTTTAATGAGCCAATTTGCTTCTCTTGCTATATCATTTTCCTATATAAGAGTTTTGCTCTTTTATTTAGATGTGTAATTAAAGCCATCAATTATTCCTAAAACGTTTCCTATGGATAGAACACCTTTATTTTTAATCATCCTGGTGATGTCTCTTTTGTATGAAATGAAATTCCCAGCATTGCATATGGAAATGTGAGAATCTCAGATTTATATACTCAATATCAAGATAAAATTACCTCCCCAAACTGCGTTTACTTCGTAGCATTATTACCAGGATTCGATGAAGCAATGTCAGCACATGGACTGGCCCTCAGTTTCAAGGATTATAAAACAGAGAACCTATTAGGAAGAATACACACATAGCAACTTACATGCCTTACCACATAACAATTAGTTTTTTAAAACCCACATATTCAATCTGTGGCCCAGTCTCCGATTAAGAATGTGATAGAAGAGCCAAGACTGACCAAAGAACAGTGCCTTCTCTGGTTATGAGAAGAACGATATGTTGTTTCTGTATTACAGGGTGGTACTTTTCAGAAAAGGATTGAAGTAATTTGAAGGGGAAAATTTTGAAAAAGTCCTTTTTTTTTTTTCCGGGGGGGGGGGGGGTTATTTTATTATTGAGTATTTTGACAGATCATACTAGAACTCAGATAGGAAAGAAAGAGAGAGAATGAGCTAAGAGTGAATCTTCAGTTTTCATGATAAGTTATTTTTATCTCTCCTCTGTAAGTACAGAGATGGGAAGGAATTCACATCAGAAACCTTTACTGGGAATTAAGTGAATGGGATTGACTGCAGTAACCCATGCTTTTAATATCTTCAGAAACTGTTGGGTGACTGTGACAAGGACACGAGGACCCTATGCAGTTGAGTAACAGACAAATAGTGTCTGCAGGTAAATTATTCAAGGTGAATATACTGTAAATAAATGAAATGCATATGATTAAACTTTAAGTAATTTGCTTATTAATCAATGGCAGGACACTGAATTCAGTCACAGTCAAATAATTGGATAATAGGAATGGTTGGAATGACCAAAACGACTATGCCCTATTGTTTACTAGTTCTGTGAATATAGCCATGGTTTAAGCTCTGAGAAAGACTCGAACAAAGTCTCTTGGCAAATATGTTAAGGTTAATTGTTTTTCTAGCTGTACAATCTTGGGTAGATTGTTTTGGTACTGTTTGCTTCACTTTGGAGTAAAATAAAGAACAACTTCCACACAATGTTGATGTGAATGTGGAATAAGAAAAATATTTACAGAGACATATTGGGTTTTCAATATGTGATTTTATTTTCCCTGTTTATTTTTCTTTCTTCTCTAAGCAGAAATGGAATATCTCATAAGGCAGAATTTTTTTTGATGTGGCTATAAATATTTATATTTTTCTTCATTACCATTTCATTAGAAAAATATTATTGAGCAACTTTCAGACAAACACTTGGGGATGCAGCAGTGAAGAAAACCTGCAAGTGTCTGTCATCAGGGAGACTACATAGAAAACACTCTGCAAACATTTTGTTTTATGCTTTTATCTTTATAATTGATCTTATTTGGATTTTTTTTTTTTTTTTTTTTGCCTTTGAATACAAACTCACTATTATTCCCAGGCAGGCCATACATCATACAACTAAACTCAGATGTGGGTTTGCACATTTTGATCTTGTAAGCTATTTGTGAATTAATATTCTTCATTTTTATTAGTAATATCAAATACAGACATAGAATGTATAAATATTATAGGCCTAAAAGCTAAATTTTGATCTCTAATTTAAAGTGACAGATATATTAAACATAAAGGAGTGAAGTAAAATGTTTTGGAATATAGTCTCTTACAGATTAGAAAGCTTTGTTAATGCCTCTGAGGTTAATTGCATATTGAACCCAGTAAATTATCTTAATATCTCATTTTCATATAGAACCCTTGATAAATCTGATTACCTAAAGATGTTTGATGCTGGTTAAATACTTCGAGGCAAATAAATAACTAAAACAATACTGTTTTTCTTTGTAATTCCATTCGAAAGGTAAAATCGAGTGTAATTAAACCTGATACGGTCTACTTGTTTTATATTTATTCACATAGGTGGGGATTTTCATGCTTACGCTTGTTAGCCTTGGAATGCCTAGCATGGAACATAACTTGCAGAGTTACACGCCAGCAGTCAACAAACAATGGACCTCCTAAAATTGTTCTTGCGTCTACAGTAGCATTTCTTAATTATATATTTGGCATGGAGAACAAATGAATTGCCCTTAGAAACTAAGTGGATTATAAATCGTTAAATCTACATTTCAGGCAGCAATGTCCGTAACATGATGTGAAAATTATCAATGCTAAAGTCCTTTGATAATAATAAAGAAATCAATCTAAGTTTTAAGTATCATCGTGCATATTTTATTGTCATGAATTCCAGTGATTTGTGAAGCAGAGACTGTGGTTGCGTACAGACTCCACTCCTGTCTGTGGCTGCTGGGGATTCTAAACTGTCTGGCTAGTCCACTCTCAGCTTTTAGCAATAAGCGGAAAACTTGCATGACATTCTTTGTACCGTCTGATATACCTCCCAGGCTCTCTTCCTTGTGCGAGCTGCCAGGAATAAGTCGCTGTTCTTATCCCATCACTTTGAAGTGACTTACCTTGTAAATGTTATGGTATTTCATTGTCTTGTGTAAGAGTTCCACTTTCTGATGTATTCAAGAAAAGATTTCTGGTTTTTGTTTTAGTTTATTCAGCTTTAGCTTCTTGTTAGGTTGGATCTTTACAAGTTTTCTACATCTTACGTATAAGCAAAACATTCTCTGCTACTTTAAGTTGTCTTTTTTGCAGGTCAACTTTATATTTAACTACCTGAGATTTAATTCATAAACGTATCATGACTAAACTAAAAGAGAAGCAAACATCCCCTCCGGAAGAAGTTTCAAATATCCCCTTGAAAACGAGGAGTAAAATATTGTACTTAAGTGAAAATTTTTCATTATTTTGTTGTGAACACATTATTTTTTGTCATGAACACATTATTTTTTGTCATGATGAGTAGAAGGATGCGTTTGGGCACTGAATAACCCAAAGAGCTGTCTACGGTATATCAGGTTCCTTGGCAACCCATCTCCATCTTCACTCTTTGTTGTGTCCATGTGTGAATGGCAGAGATTGCACAGGTACAAATGAACATGTTGAGAGTCGTTTACAACTGAGATTCTGCAAGTGAATTATTTCCATTGGAAATACTTAATGTAATAGCAGAAGCATTTTCTAACTTTCGGAGAGATGGAAGCTTAGAAGATGGCCAGTCTCATTATTACGTGCTGAACCATCAGCTTTTTAGACAAGAAGTGGTTGCAATAATAGCGGGGTAAGAAAATATTTATCATTTCTTTATATGAAGATGTCTTTTAGAACCAAGTAATCTAGCTGTGGCTGCCTGACTCTAAATCATTCAGAAAGGTGATTACAAAATTCAGCAATTTGTAATCACCTAATTTTCTGGATTAAATGCCTCTCTGATTGAATACATAGAATGAGTTCTGTTTTCTTTTTTATTTTGATACAGAGTCTCACTCTATAGCCCAGACTGGAGTGCAGTGGCATGATCTCAGCTCACTGCTACCTCTGCCTCCCGGGTTCAAGTGGTTCTCCTGCTTCAACCTCCTGAGTAATTGGGATTACAGGTGCACACCACCACGACTGGTTAATTTTTGTATTTTTAGTTGAGACGGAGTTTCACCATATTGGCCAGGCTGATCTTGAACTCCTGACCTTGTGATCTGCCCACCTCGGTCTCCCAAAGTGCTGGGATTACAGGTGTGAGTCACCGCTCCCGTCTGAATTTATTTTCTTTAAAACATCGTAACTTAAAGGAAATAGAAGCCAGGTCTGAGAAAAGCTGAGTTATCTGTGGAGAATAGTTTTTCTAAATGTAAGAATGAAAGATTATTTGAATGTGAAACCTAAAGAGCACAGGAAAACTAAGATGTCACTTGACTAGCTTGAATACATTAATGTCCTACAAAGGGTATAGTGGATATAAGACTACAGAGAAATTTTGCAGATAAAGGAATATTTTTGTGATTCTTCTCTAATCATGAAAGAGATCTGCTGCTTGCTATAGTAAAACATAGAAGACTATTTTTCTTTTAATTCCTACCAATTTTCAGTGAATATGTTTCCTCATAATTGTTTCAAATTTTGTTTGAATTTAACCAATACTTTGTCTTACTTTTAAATAGTGTGCTTTTAATTTTACGATATTGCTTTTAGATGGTCTGTGTTTTTTTTTTTTTTTTTTTTTTAAATATTCATTTCACTGTCGTAAAACAATTTGAGAGCTTTAAGACTGACACAGTAAAGAAGGAAACAACATTTTATTTCTTAAATTTTTTAAATTAAAATAGATTAGGTTAGAAATCTGTTACTCAGGTTTAAATGCTTTGCTTAAAGTCCCTAACTAGTAACTTATGGGGTTAGGATTATTTTGCCTTTTACTGCCCATGGTCTTTTCACGTATATGGCCCATGGCAACAGTATTTATTGTTAAAGGAAGTGATCATCTTTGAAGCCAAATGATCTGGAACTCAGACATTTTGATTTTTTTCACGTTTTCTTTTCAAGCAAATGAGAATTATATTTTTATTGCCTGTATCATCTGCCCTTCATGTACAGATTATTTCCCCTTCCTCCTTCCTTCCTTCCTTCCTCCTTCCTTCCTTCCTTCTTCCTTCCCTCTCCCCTCTCCTTCCTTCCTTCCTTCCTCTCTCTCTCTCTTTCTTTCTTTGTTTCTTTCCCTAAATAGATTTTTCAGAGCACTATTACAGGGGAGTTATTCAAGGCTAGTCTTAATTGAAAGTAAACAATCTGTATCAAGCTGCGGACTATACACTGCAGAAATGGAATTTAACAGTAATTCAGTGAAATAATAAGCTATCTAAGAGAAAATAGGATTTTGGTAATGGAATATTGTCATTGAAGACTATTATTGGTAGATTTGATCAGGTCTATCTCTGCAGGTTAAAGGGAAAGAAAAAAAAAAGGTGATGTGACCATACTAACTATGAACTACAAACTGGAAAGCATCCACGTGTGCCTTACCCCTTCCAATTCTTTTGCGATGATCCACTGAGTGTCGGGTTTTATCCCCTTAAGAACAAGGATTTCACAAAACGATTCACAGCTATTCAAGCCACAAGTAAAACAATAAAGATAAATCATGCTTATTCAATTTGACTTGAGCGGCCCAGTAAGCAAATATTCACGTAAGCTTTTCGTATGTTTTCAAAAATCAACTTTAATTAAGATATTAATGACCATACAATCCCACTGCCACATATTTAAACTTACAACCCTTATATGTTTTTTTGACAGTACGATGCACTAAAACATGATCACCACAATCAGGAGAATGCATCATAATTCATTATCCTCAGTTCTCATTATCTCTTTGGTAATTCCACTCTATATGCAATAACTGATCCACTTTCTGTTACTAAAGATGAATTTGAAAATTATAAAGTTATCTATATAGGGAATTAATATGCAAATACTCTTTTGTACAGCTTCTGTCACAGAGCATAATTATTTTGACATATGATATAGTACATTAATCTATTAGAAAATAATAAATTAGCATCACAATTAAAATATTCTGTTCTGCAAAAGTTCCATGGTTAGGAAAAAGAAAAGGACTAGTCACAGACTGAGAGAAAGTATTTATAAATGATGGTATGCTTACAAAAGATTTGTATCCAAATATATAGTTTAAAACTTCCCCAAATTCCATAATAATAAAACAAACAAACTGATTTTTAAAATGGGCAAAATATTTGAACAGAACAAAGCAAAAAAAAAAAAAAAAAAAAGAGAATGAATGCTCAACATCATGAATTACTGGCAAAATACAAATTACAACCTCAATGATACATCACTGTAAATTTATTAGAATGACTAATGTTAAAGATGGAATCTACCAAATATTAGTAAGAATGTGGAAAACCTGGAACTCTCTTACAGTCCTGATTAGAGTATATGATGTATTCCCATTTTGCAAATCAATTTTGCAGTTTGTTTTTAAAAGTTAAACATTTCCCTACCATGTATATCCAGCTCTTTCATTCCTCAGTACTTACCCAGGAGAAATACAAGCATGTGCTTATATAAAAATTTGTGCACATATGTTCATATAAGCTTTATTTATAACTGGAAATGACTCAAATTTTCCTTAACTGGTGAATAAATAAATAATACGGTGTAGCCATACAGTGGAATACTATTCAGCAATAAGTATAATGAACCATTGCAAGGCAACAACATAGAGAGGTGTTTTTATAGTAAACAATACTATTATTTGATAAAAACACAAAGCACATGTAAGTCCAAATGAGGTGTTTTTATAGTAAACAATACTATTATTTGGTAAAAACACAAAGCACATGTAAGTCCAAATGAAGCACATGTAAGTCAAGTCACATTTCATTAAAATGTTCATGTTTGGCACTTCAAAAATGTCAATCCTAATACAGTTTCAATGTGTATGTGAATGTAAACATGTTTCTGTATTAAAAAAATCACAGAAACTAAAGCTGAAATTTTCTACTTAGTGAGTCATTATTGGCTCTGAACTAATGTATGAACGTGTTACAGTCCAAACTCCAAATAGCCATTTAAACTGATGTTTTATATTTGTCCTTGTCTCTCCTATAATGTTCTGTTTAATCGTTAAAAAAAAAAAAAAAAAAAAATTGTACCTTATTTCGTTGCTCTTTAGTAAGAGATGTAGTAACTAGGCAATGTCACTTAGACTCCATACATAACCATTTATACTGAAACCAGCACATAAAACGTAAGTGAATAATTAGGATTATTTAATTTTGTAGTGATGTTTTGCGATTGGAAATGGTGTTGATATTTAGTTGATTACAGTAAGGATAAGGATAATATTAGCCAGAGACTCAACTTAGCTGAAATAAATAAAAAGAGAATACATTGGCATACATACTTGGTAAAGGTATATGTAGAGCTGATTTGAGACATGACTGGAATCAAGTGTTCCAGCAGGAAATGCCTCTCTGTTGTGCTTTCTTTGTATTACAGACACTCCACAGTGTATTAAAAGAAGAAGAAGAAGAAGAAGAAGAAGAAGAAGAAGAAGAAGAAGAAGAAGAAGAAGAAGAAGAAGAAGA
>NW_016806973.1:1557966-1563531 GCF_001698545.2 Rhinopithecus bieti | reverse complement strand
TTTTTTTTTTTTTTTTTTTTTTTGACTGCTCCTTGTGGAGTAGGGCTAACCCCATGGGCCGGAGTGTGCTCAGAGCAGCCTGCAGACGATTCTTAATAAAACTGTTGGTTCTGCAGTTTGTTAAAGCTGGTACTCTAGTTGATTATAGCAAAAAAAATAAATAAATAAATAAATAAAATAAATAAAAGGACAATTTTATGTGAAAATAAAACAGATGTTGATATACATTTGTGATATGAAAAGTGTATTTTAAAAGCAGATTAACTTCACTAGGCAGCTATAAAACTCCTAAAATGCCTACTGGTCACCGTCCATTTTGAGAAAAATGGCTGCTTTGCCTCCACGCATAATTCTGTATTCTCCAAACTGCGTGGTCCATTTCCTTATGATTTGGTTGGTAAACGCATGGTGATTGTGTGTATGAAACCACTCCAGCCACTTTTCTCAGGAAAGGGTAGTCATGGCAGATACTTTAAATCATCCTGGTCCATTGAGCTAAACCGGAACACAAAGAGCTAATAAGGATTTACAGATTAGCACGAATTTCACTGCAACATGATTCTAGGTTGTTTTTCCCTTTCGTTAATCTGTAACAAAGAAAGACAGCAAAGGCTCCATTAGATGAGGGTATTAATGGGAGTAGCTGTAGTTCCTCCCTATCTTAGTCTCTTACAGAGGTGCACTGGGGTTGAGAGCATCGGTAAGTAGAATACTTGAGCCATGACCTGTATCCTTTTATGACTATGGGATTTTGGTGGTCTGCATCAGCACTCAGACTTGAAATATCCTCTGAGCTGATTCTTTGCTGAGCCACAAAGCACCTCTGTATTCCATTTCTTTGCTCTAGCTTATATCAAATCCTTCATTGCAACTACAGAAGGACCACAGGAGGCTGTGCCCTACTGTAACAATCTAGTAGGATCAGGAACTCCTGTGACCAGTGGATTTTTGTTGCATGCTGAATAGTGATTAGGTTTCGTGGGATCTGAAATTGTGGAAGCTGAAATGATTTTATTGTGTCTCTCTCTCTCTCAGTTGTTACCTGCTATAATCTTGCCTGTATTCTAACCTGTATTCCTTGTTAAATAACGTTTGCCTTTTCCCCCACAAATAAATGACTGGAAAATAGAGATACTATGGAACTTGTTTTTACTGAATGAGATATAGTAAATCAGTTTTCTGTAGGCATTTTGCATCCATCTCTCCGTAAAACTGAAACATCACGGAGTTTCTTTATGAAGCCATTAATCTGGAGATTCACTTTTCATATAACCCTTGTGCTTTCTGTAACAGAACACTACCAATAAAAATTTCTGTATAATAGAACATGGGAAGCCTGATCTTAGAAAAGACTAAAAGAAAATCAGATACAATGGTAAAATTGACATTTATTAGGAGTTTTACACAGTTTCTGGCCAAGCCAAACAAGACAAATTTGTACATTTAGTCATTTCAAAACACTATATGAATTTCTAGCCCTCTATTTTTTATTCTTAGACATAGACCTCACTTTCTTGGAAGAACATAAAATGCAACATGTATGTGTCCGGTCATAAATTTCTGTCGCTATACGCACCCAGTCACTTTCTTCTAAATGGTCATTGTGGATTACCAAATGTGGCATGTTCTCATTTATAAGTGAGAGCTAAACACTGGGTACTCATGGACTTAAAGATAGCAACAATAGACACTGGAAACTACTAGAAGTGGGAGGGAAGAAGGGAGGGAGGAGAGCAAGGGTTGAAAAACCAGCTATTAGATACTATGCTCGCTACCTGGGGGACAAGATCAGTTATGTCCCAAATCTCACCATCAGGCAATAAACCCAGGTAACAAACCTTCACATGCACTTCCTGAATGTAAAATAAATGTTGAAAGAGAAATCCAGACATTAAAGAGATTTGTAATAAAAAATATAAATATATATAATTATATTGGCTTAAATCTTCCTACTTACAGGAGTTTCACAAAATTTCTTTCTCAAGTTTAAAATCTATTTTCTTTAGAAAGTAAACCATTTGATGGTTGCTCAACTTTTTGAAGATAGAAAGTCAAAATAGGCAGAAGAAACAGGTAGGAATAAGTGAAAGCATGAGGTCCTGCCACTGGATCTATGCTAGTTTCTCAAGTAGAATGACTTTTACATCCTGAATGGGCACAATGTTGGAGTCCAAAAGATGGACTTTGAATTCTAGAAAGATTTTCTTTTTGAATACTTCGTCACAATCACACTTGCTAAAATAGTAATTCTGTCTAATACAGGTCTGCCCACAGCAAGGTTATAGTTCAGTTATTTTTGTTTTTATTGTAAACAGTCAGTTTCCTGAATGAATTAAATTTGTTCATTTATTTATTCTCAACATAGTAGTAATTTTTCCACATTTCTTGTTTTATATGAATGATATTTTAAGTTTGAAAATTATACACAAAAGATTTTAATTGATTGAACACAAAATAAAAAAGAAAGACATACATACATGCACATAAATATTTCAATAATGTAATTATTCAGCTTGAAGGAAAATACGAAAGAGCAGATTGGCAAATTGGCTATTACTATACTTTCACTAAAGCATGAGAACATTTCCCACAAGAAATTGATGTATTTACTTAAAATGATTCTAAACATTCCATATCAAATATTTTAGGCATTATTGAAAATCGTTGTCCCCGGAAATATAAAAGGCCTGTTCATGATTCTGTGTTGCCTTATTGTCTGAATATGTGACTCTCCACATTGACACCAACTTGCTCTCCTGTCCACATGTGAAAGGATGGATCATTTTATCTGCTGAGTGATGAAGTTTCAAATCCACAAAGCACAGGCCGTCAGTCCTTTGAGGTGATTATGATGCCTCAAACCTGACAGCTTGCCCTGACAGCTTTCACATATTCCTGAAATCAAATTGTTCCTGCTTCTATTAGAAGAAGGCAGGTGAAAACTAGAGGAAGAAGAAGGTAAATAGAAAAGAAAATGAACTTCATGTTCAGAGTAATTATAAAAAGTTGTTTCCAGGGAAAAGCGTAGATACTGATTTTACCTCTCTTCCTGATGTACACAGATGAGACACAAAAATCCCATATGGGTTCAAGGTTTGCCAGGAAAGAAATATCAGGATAAGCAGATGGCAGTGCCATTGCCATATGGCTGCCTCGGAGTGGACCTATGTGATGGCATTCTGCCATAAGACAAAGCTAGCAATATTTTCCTGCTACTATTTTAAACAGCACATAAAAAAAGAATATGTGTCTGTTGACATGAAAAATCATTAGAAAATTATGACAGAAATACTCTATTATATTCAATTCCACAAACTGGCTCTCAGACTTAAAAACAAAAATGGATGAGTATTTTTTATAATTTGAATACAGAATTATATGGATAATAAGAGCTTCTTACACTGTGATTAGTCAGAATATTTTTGAAGGCATATATATATATATGACTTAGAGCCAATGTTGCAATATTTACAAAACAAAATAATAAGATAAATATCACTGTGGAAGCTATCAGTTCTCATGTTATGCTGATGTGAATGAAAATTCCAAGTGAAGAAAGGGGTGTAGTTAGATTTAGAAGCTGAAGAGAAAGACCCATGGCCCAAGCCAGGTATAAGTCATGACGACATCAGGAATCGGCGAATCCCTCTAAACTGCAATTTCTTTTAATGCAAAATACGGTGTTTTTGAGAAAAGCCATGCTATGAAGAACAAAGAGTACATCTGAAGTTCACATAGAACTCAATCCAAATTCATCTCCTCTTGTTACCAGCTTTACCTTTAAAAAAAAAAAAAAAAAAAAAAAACTAATAAAACTTTAAACTCTATGTCCCTATCTGAAGGAGGAGGATAATAATATCTAAATCATAGGGCTGTTGTGAGAAGAGAGGTAATTCCAGATATTCTGAGTAATTAGACTAAAGAAACCAACAAGGAGAATTTGAGGACAGCTAGTTTATCTTAGGCATATGTATTAGGAGTGATTGAAAAGCAGAGAGTGGGTCAACTACTCCAACCCTGGAAGCATCTCATCTGACTGAAAATGCGTAGTCTGTTCTAGGTGTATTGCCTTTTAAGTGACTTTCCTGTGTAGGGGTCAAGAGAAAACTTTCCCTTCACTCACTGAAAATTCGCTGAAAAATCAACTGACAAAAGACAGATTAAGGCCGGGCGCGGTGGCTCACGCCTGTAATCCCAGCACTTAGGAGGCCGAGATGGGCGGATCACGAGGTCAGGAGATCGAGACCATCCTCACTAACACGGTGAAACCCCGTCTCTACTAAAATACAAAAGACTAGCCGGGCGAGGTGGTGGGCCCCTATAGTCCCAGCTACTTGGGAGGCTGAGGCAGGAGAATGGCGTAAACCCGGGAGGCGGAGCTTGCAGTGAGCCGAGATTGCGCCACTGCACTCCGGCCTGGGTGACAGCAAGACTCCGTCTCAAAAAAAAAAAAAAAAAAAAAAAAGACAGATTAATAGAAGAAATGGCAAACAAATTTATTAATGTATATGGGGGAGAACCATGGAGTAATAACTTCAGTGGGGTACAGAAGCTTATAGAGCCTTTTTGCAGATGGGTGGGGGTCGATGGGAACTACAGGTAGTCCTGTGGAGACGTAATCAGTGATTACTGGGGACAGAGTTCGACTTGTAAATGGTTCTCTTTGGAAACTGAATAAGCCTAGGGTCTGTTCATGTGTGGTTGCATTCTTTCATTCTTTTATTACATTTTTTTTGGTAATAATGTGGTAATAGCGAGGGAAGGAAAAACAACTGTTACCCTCGGAGGATCCTGCAGGTCTTTCCATAGATAGCAGAAACGTCTCTTCCAGCATCTGTTGATCTTTAAGGGTCTTCAATTCAAAATACCCATTATACCATGTAGCAATATTTTGGAGGGAAAGAGTTTGGTTACCTTTACATAGCACAGAGCGATATCCCTGGCTACAAGTGTATACTTTGGAGCCATTTATCTCACACTGACAAACAGTTTTCCAGCTGTGACTTCCCTGGAGAGTTTGGTGTAACCTATCTTTTGTAGATCCTCATAAGGTTCCTAATGTTCCATTAAAAAGAGCAGGTCAGATCCCATTTGCCCTAGAGTGTAAGTCATGGCCAGTTCAGGCAAGCATTCACAGCCACAAACTGAGCAAACAAAGCTTTTGAGGTCGGAAGCACAGGATTCTACCCATCCATTCTCCTCCAATATGACTTCCCTAATCCGGTCTCCCAGGTATATCATTATTTTTATTGTTTCTCCTCCCTTTTAATGATTCTGAAAATTTAAGTGAAAACCTTTATTTGCATATCTGAAAACTATTCAACAATAATAATACATTTGATCATTGTGTTCTTTATAAAATCCCTTTCCCAATCAAGGGTATCCAGTTAGGAAAAGAAGAAGTCGAATTGTCCCTGTTTGCAGATTACATGATTGTATATTTAGAAAACCCCATTGTCTCAGCCCAAAATCTCCTTAAGCTGATAAGCAACTTCAGCAAAGTCTCAGGATACAAAATTAATGTGCAAAAATCACAAGCATTCTTATACACCAGTAACAGACAAG
>NW_016806973.1:1540139-1556233 GCF_001698545.2 Rhinopithecus bieti | reverse complement strand
AAAAAAAAAAAAAAAAAAAAAAAAAAAAAAATCCCTTTCCCGTATGTTTCTCCTTTAATCTTTTGATCGGGCCTGTGAGGTTGGTGGTATTATACTATCTCCCCCTAAACATATTCACCAAGACACATGATACAGATAAATATTTTAAGTACTTGTAAGACATAATCAGTAACAAATAGTCAGTAGGCAATAAAACTGGGAAGAATAACAAGCCATATGATCAAAATATACATGTCTTTTCACAGTACTGATAGGGCTGGTATTAACTTGCTTAGTTTTATAGATGTTTTTATTAAATAAGGAGGTATAGCTGGGCGTGGTGGCTCACACCCATAATCCAGCACTTTGGGAGGCCAGGGCGGGTGGATCACTTGAGGTCAGGAGTTCCAGACCAGCCTGGTCAACATGGTAAAACCCAGTTTCCACTAAAAATACAAAAAGTAGCCAGGTGCAGTGGCTCACGCCTGTAATCCCTCGGGAACTACTCGGGAAGCTGAGGCAGAAGAATAGTTTAAACCTGGGAGGCGGAGGTTGCAGTGAGCTGAGATTGTGCCACTGCACTCCAACCTGGGAAACAGAGTAAGACTCTATCTCAATAAAATTAAAAAAAGTAGATATAGAAATTGTTTTACTTTATTCATTCAGATTTCCTTCAAAGATTACTGATACACAATTACACAAATCATATTGAAGTTTAACCTTCTCTCCTTTCATGTTTTTTCCAAGTACCTGATCATACAGACACCATATTTTATTTAATAAGCATTGTATGTGGAAATGAACATACTTCAAACAGAAGAGACAGCTTTGAATGGTGTTAACAAAAGAAGACCATGAGAGCTACAGAGGAAAAAAAGCAAAGTTTTATTTTCTGAAAAGAAACAATTTATGGGTTGGGGAGCCACAGCCTTCTGAGTATAACAAAAATGTGCTCCAAGGAAGGGTTGGAGAGTTATAGATGATACAATGAAAAACAGATGATACACAGAAGAGGGGAGGCATGGTCAGGGGAGTGAGGAAAAGAGTCTTGATTGGATGGTCCCAAAGTACCAGTCTCTCGTAAATTAGCTGGTTCCAAGTATTGGTCAGTTGATGCCAGGTGGTCTCTTGGTGGTCAGTTGGGAAATTTCCAGCTGCAGTTGTTTCTGACATTGTTTTCGGGAACTGTCCTTCAACTTATTTGCAGAGTGACTGCAAGCTCCGACTCCCAGCTTCACACCATTCTCCTGTCTCAGCCTCCCGAACAGCTGGAGCTACAGGGGCCCGCCACCATGCCCGGCTAATTTTTTGTATTTTCAATAGAGATGGGGTTTCTTCTTGCTAGCCAGGATGGTCTCGATCTCCTGACCTCGTGATCCGCTCGCCTCGGCCACCCAAAGTGTTGGAATTACAGGCGCAAGTCACCACGCCTGGCTTCTGGTTCTACTTTTTAAACTTTTGAGCCACAGAGAGTGCACCTTGTTTGTCAACTGGGGGCATAATTTGACAGGGGTCTGAAAACCAAGAAAAACTCCTCACAGAAAAATGAGTGAACAGATTGAATGAATGAATGAATGAGATGGAACCTGGAAGCAATTAACCAATCAACATTTTTTAAAATTGGGGCCTATAATGTATGCGAAAATATGATAGGTGCTAAAGAATGCACGAGATTATAGTACACTTTCCCAGACCTCAAGAATAAAATTAAGAAAGAAAAACAATGCCAGGGCAGGAGGATTCCCTGAGCCAAGGATTTTGAGGTTGCAGTATGCACTGATCGCACCATTGCACTCCAGCCTGGGGAACAGGGCAAGACCCCAGCTGTATAACAAAACAAAAAAGAAGAAGAAGAATAAAATAAGAGCAACAACTCCACAGCAGAGATTTGTGATTTGTTGCACTAAATTAAAAATCGATAGCACGTTGGTGAGTTGAAAAGTGCTCTAAAGTAGGAATCTGAAGACCAGAGTCAGCCACACATCAGATGGATGACCTAAGAGTCAACAACTCCTAGGCTTTTATTTATTAGTGATCTGGGAATAATAGTAACTACCCTGCCTCCAACACAGGTCTTTATATGCATATCAAATAAAATATTGTACACCAATTTTTTCTTCAAAATTTCAACGTAGAAATGTTGAAATTTATTTAGACATACTGTTTGTAGCCATCTCCTCGGTGACTCATGGGGAATATAAGAAACTGACATGAGTTAATTGGGGTTATCATTTTCAAAGCAGGGAAAAATAGAACTTCTTTGGGACCAAAAACACAGTTTACAGGAGTGTTGCTCTAGGATAAATACATTGATGTAGGCAGCTAGAAGAATCGGCTGGTAGAAGTTTGATCCCAGGTCAGACTAGCAAGAAAGACAGTGGTATTTTGTAGTTTGAGAAATGTATATGCATTTTAAGTATACAGGGAACTGAAATGCATACAAGTAAAATCTTTGTTAGAAGGACACTGCCTGGCATTTGGGAATTATGTATTTTTATTAAGTTGTTCTATAAAAGTAACACATTCAATTTGGGATTTAATTGAAGGTTACTGTTAGTTAAAATGATACTACAATGGTTGCTGTAATAAGGAAATCCTTAGATCTTAGTGAATTACCATAGGAAAGGTCTCTTTATTGCTCAGGTAAAATCCAATCCAGAGTGTGTTGGCGTGTCCGAAGTTTGTTGCCTCCGGTGGGTGTATGGTCTTGCTGACTTCGGGAATGAAGCCATGGACCTTCCCGGTGAGTGTCACAGCTCTTAAAGGTGGTGCGGACCCAAAGAGTGGGTAGCAGCAAGATTTATTACAGAGAGCAAAAGAACAAAGCGCCCACAGAGTGCAAGGGGACCCCAGCGGATTGCCGCTGCTGGCTGGGGTTGCTAGCTTTTATTCCCTTATTTGTCCCCACTCATGCTGATTGGTCCATTTTACAGAGTGCTGATTGGTGCATTTTACAAACCTGTAGCTAACTACAGAGTGCTCATTGGTGCATTTTTACAGAGCACTGATTGGTACATTTTACAAACCTCTAGCTAGCTACAGAAAAGGTCTCCAAGTCCGCACTCGACCCAGGAAGTCCAGTTGGCTTCACCTCTCATTGGGGCAGGAGGTTAGTTGGGAATTTTGGAGGAGGCAGCTTCTATCAAATGTCCGCTCAGAACGAGAGATGACGGAACCGCCATCTTCTGCACTTGGTTTCCAAGGTGATTCTGGGTGTCAGCACCCATCAAGTGACCACGAACAAAATAATGGATGAAAGACTGAGGAAGATTTTGTTTTATTTTATTTAAAAATTAAGTTACATTTTGTTCTCTCTGTGGGTGTAGATGTTTGAAATAAAAGTGATTAACACCATTTATACCGATAATCCATTGCCTAAAATTTAGTGACATAGACACATGAAAAAGAGGATGAACAATAGTGTTGTGTACCCTAAAAGTAAGGAAATATAAACAACCCAGCATTCTCTGTCATACTATTGAGAGGTGAAGCTGGCTGGGCTTTAAGGAAATATGAGCAACCCACCATTCTCTGTCACATTCTGTCCTTCTGTTCCTCAAGCAACTTTCATCTTTTTCTCTAGCACAGACCGCACTCATGGGAGATAGTCCAAAATCCCATCCCATCACAGCTGGTTCTCATCTACATGGGACTCTGAGCTCTGGAGATCCGTAAATTAAAAATACAGTTTATCTTAAACCTGCCCTGAGAAGCAAGTATACAATGGAGAAGGGGCAATGTAACGACAATAAAAATCCCAGTTCATGAAAGAGATGAGAGGGAACACACCACCATCATTGGTCCATAGGAAATCTTGCTGGGCAGGCAGATGGCGGGCAGGGGGCAGCCCCCGTCCCAACCAAGCATAATGGAAATGCCTTGGCTAGACCACATATCTGCTATCTGTATGGAGCTTCTTTGATGGCCGATCTCCTTTGTCCTGGCTCCACCAGCTAAAGGATGTTACGTATGTATCGATGTTAACAGAGACATGACAGAAGGGGGTACTGAAGAGGATGCTTTTCCTGGAGGTTGTAACTTTTGCAGCCAGTTTCATATTAGCAAAATTTTAGGAACAAAATAGACAAATCATAAAAGACTCTTTTTTGGTTTGAGATTACAGGATTTTTGACAATAAAATTCAAAATGACAATTCCTCAAAACTGGAATCGTCTTCGAATATTTGTTTTCAGTAGGTTCCAGGTGACTTCTAGAGTTGTGTCTTCCTTACTTAGCTGCTTCCTTGCTCCATATTTTCTTGCTCAATTTAATAGAGGTGACCTTGAGACTGCTGCAGGCCTTCGTCTAATTATTGCAAAACTGGGCCAAAAAGAATTCTGATGTTCAAATTATTTTAATATTCTATTTATATTGTTTGGAATCTAGAAGCTAATCTACAGTGGTCTCAAATATATGCATTTTCTCTATTCCCTTTCATTTTTGCTTGCAAATAAGGCAATTGTCACATGATGCCTTCACATTCTTATAATATATTGCTAAATGCAGATAATGGCCCCCAACATACATTACTAGCTTCTGTTTTCCAATCTCTTCCCCCAGAGCTGGAAGCTTAGTGGACATGTCGTCTGCCTGATGAGTTATCACAGATGACATTTTGAACATTTGTTTTCCCACTGCTTAACAGCTATCTCCATTTTTTTTTCAATCTTTTTTTATTAGTATCCTGGTAGCTCATTGCCTCACCAACAGTGACATAATTTAAGATTTTTTTAAGTTAGTATCTTATTTCTGATAACAACTCTTGTAATAATTAAGTTAATGCTCGTTGCTGTAATGAGAAAAGTTTGTATCTTGCTCAGGTGAAACTTGACTGGAGAGGAAAGAAGACTAGCTAAACACATTCTAGAATAAGCTGTTGGATTAAAAAAAAAACACACACACATGAATTTCAAAGTTATCCTGGGATTTTAGATCTAGCTAGTGGATGAAGAAATAAAGAGAATTACAGAAAAAATATTTAGTTGGCTATGACTAGAAGTGTTATGACTTCCAGTCACATAACTGATTGAGATAAATCACATAGCCTCATCTAGTAGTTTTGGCAAATAAATATAGTCTAAGATTAAGATCAAGAGAAAAGAAAAAATGAGTTTTCTGAAAACCTATACTGTCTGCCAATAACTAAGGTATTACATTATCAACAAATTCTATTAACTTCAGTATATTCATGGATTCACCCACTTGTTTGTTTAACATTTTGAGTAATCATTACTTTCTAGGTAACTTCATTATTTGAATTTACAGATTGAAGAATATATAATGTAAGATAAATAAAGCTATAAAAATATTATGTGACATTAACCAGTGAGCCCACTTATTTGCTGTTAGAGGCAGCAGAGTAAGAGGCAATCTGGGGGTGAATTTGGGCTACATTTTTAATGAGAGAAAGAACCAGGCAACAGAAGATTACAGGCAAAGGAAATATAATATGCAAAGACCCAAAGCAGCAGATATCAAGAAAAAACCAAAAACTGTAATCCAACAGCCTGGAACATAAGGTGCGTGAGGAAATGTATTCAATGATGATACCAGACAGGAACTAGGATCAGAAAACCAAAAAGGGCTGAAATAGTGTGACCATTTAAATACATACTATATTGATTGATTTAAATATATTTGTATCCACATAACGTAAATAAATATGATTACATATATATGTAAATATATTTACAGATGCATTCATTGATTTGCTTTTGTGTCTGTTTCAATCAAGATGCCTCTTTCAGAAAAAATTATCTACTTGGCTTTATTAGAGTCACACTCTAAAACGAAGGCCACCAGGCTGATGAAAAACTTAAGGGTGTATCTTATGGGTGCATTTTTATCTCTAGAAGTTCTCAGTTCTAAGGAAGAAGATTTTGTGACATTTTAAGACTATCTCAGAGACTTATGGCTTTACTGGCATTTATAATGACTCATCCTTCTGTGTGTTGAATAATTAGGCAGTTCCTGCTGACTTAGGGTTCCTCCATTACCATTAATATCCAGCAACCTGAAATTTTCAACAAATGCAATCTCTGGTGATACAGAAAGAGAGAGTTTAAAAATGTGACATTTGCCCATAATGTAGAAGAATTTTTCTTTTTCAGAGACCTCATAATATCTTCTTTTAACTATTCATATGCTCTGCCCTGCAGCACATCGCTTTGTGAAAACATCAAGTAGAATATGAAACTCAGAGATTTGGGTGACAAATACTACTCAGAACTCCAAATATAAATTTGGCATAAAAAATGAAATAAAAACAAAACATTACTTATTTACAAACAAATGTAGGACAATTAGTATATTATTATCATTCAAAGTAAACCCAAGTTTTGATAGGAAAATTTAAAATCCTGTAAGACTAAAGGTAACATGGGATGACAATGCTTTCCTTCATACAGATTCTTTAAATCCATGTGTTATACCTGTTTTCTTTTTTTTCCCCAAAATCAAAGACATAATCTTCAGCCCATAACTGATTTCCTCAACAAGTACAAGCACACCATTTTCTTCCTGTGATCCAGAAACAGTTGAAGATCTGAACATCATTGGTGGGAGATATACTGAAATTTATTTAGGCTTCTATTCAACGATGTGGTGCTCAATTATCTCTCTGTTCAAATATTGTCTCACTTACTTCCTCCAGGTTTTTTAATACGCAGCCTACGTTCTTTGTTGATTATGCGGAACATTTTCTATCTTCTCAGCTCTTGCTCTCAAACTTGTGCTCACAAACTCATCAAATTCTCCAGAACCGTATGAGAACCTCTGGTTAAGCAGAGCCAGAGTGGTGAAATGACAACTGGTTTATAATCAATGAAATTTTTCATCTTCATATCATTCATATCATATCACTCAGGAAGATATATATATATACATATCACACACACTTATACATATCAGCAGGCAGCAGAAAACTGAGAGATAATTGTAAAGAATCTCCAGAGGCTCTTTGCAATTGGTTTACCATCAGGTGAATCTTCCTGACAATGTAAAATACTCTAAAGATTTTGTTTCAACTGCTTTAAATGCTCTGGATCAAATGGATTCCTTTATATTTTCCCAAGCCATCACTAAATTGTTGCTTAAAACAGTGATTCTTCCCTGGAAAGGCAGGAAAGAGAAAAAGATCAATATTTTAATCTTCACCCATGTATATGGGCATGACTTTAAAAGATCAAACTATTTAAGATACTGAGTAATTATTTTCATATTTACTGTAATAGTATTGTGGTTATGTTTTTTAAAAGATTTCATTAGTAATAGATACCGACATCATTAAGGATAAAATGATATGATATCTGGTATTGTCCTCAAAATAACCCTGGGAAAGGAGAAAATTGGGTAGAGACATGGATGAAGCGAAGTTGGCCATTTGCTGATCACTGTTAAAGCTCGTTCATGTGGTCGATGTGTGCATGGGAATTCATTGTTTTAACATCTTTTGTTATATGTATTAATATTTCCATAATAAAAATTAAAAATAAGGTTTACTCAGAGTCAAGATACAAAACCACATGAACATTCTAAATATTAGTTTTTCTCTTACTCCTCTGAGGACTACAAGGACTACATACTACCATGTGCTAAATAAAATAACAGTCAATTCACACTCCCATCTACGTCAATGTCATCAACAACTGTGTGTTTCCTTGCTGGTTACAATAATAACAGTAACAATGAAAGTAGAACCAAGAAGCGATGTTGTCTTAGTTCTCACTGGACAACTGTCCAGTATCTCCAGTAGGAATATCAAGGTCTGAAACAACCTTGCACTAGTAATTTCTACTTTATTCATACTTGGCCACATTGTCCACTGAATGGAATCAACAGGAATTGCTACACAGCAGAACTCAATGACCTATCAAATTCCTTGTCTTTCTTTGTCATTCATGGCCCAAAGCCCAGCTTTTACACTAGTGTAGCTGTCCTTAAATTGCAGGCAAGCAAGAGAGGTATCACCAGGAAACTTGTAAGTATAAATTCTCAGGCCTTGCTTCAGACATACTGAACAAGAAACTCTGGGAGTAAGGCCGAGTGTATTAGATTGCTATTGCTGTGTAACAAATTGCCAAAAATGTAATAAAACAACATTCATTTATCAGCTCATAGATGATGGGCCAAAACCCATCATGGCATGATTAGGTTTTCTGCTCAGCTTATAACAAGGTTATAATAAAGGTGTAGGCTGAGCTGAGTTCTTGTCAGAAAGCTCAAGAGAAAAACCGCCTTCCCAGCTCACTCTGGATATTGGATACATCCATTTCCCGCCAAATAGGGCTGAGGTCCCGTGTCTTGCTGGCTGTCAGCCAAGGGCTGGCCTCAGCTCCAAGAGGCTGCCCTTGTTCTTTACTGTGTTGCCCCATCCTTTGTTAAGTCAGAATGGTGCACCACATCCTTCTAATGTTTCTGATTTCTCACTTCCTCCATTACTGAAACTCTAACTCAGAGTTAAAGGGCTCATGGATTAGATCAAGCATGATGATCTCCCTCTCATAAAGTCAACTGACTTGGGACCTTAATTACCTCTTCGATAATCTCTTCATAGCAGCAACTAAATTCATGTTCGATTGAATACGTGTGAGAAGGTGTACATACAACTGGGGCCAGAAATCTTGAGGGTCGTCTTAGAATTCTGCCTACTACAAGTTAGCAATCTGTGTTTTGACGAGTTCTCCAGATAATTCTGAAGCATACTAAATGTTCGGAACCAAAACTCTCACATTTAGTCCTCCATTTAATGTGAGCTATGCTTCCTGGTTTCCTAGGGCTTTCTCAGTTTCAGCACGGAAAGTCTGGTGTCCAGGAAAACCCACTAGCATGAGGCAAACCCATATGGGTTACTGACTCTAGGTCTATGCTTTCCGTCCCTTGTCCATCCTAATAGAAGCCCTCATCTCATCATTATTATCATTTTTTTTACAATATGATAAAGGACTTTTTATCAGTGGCTGAAAAATGTACCTGTATATATTTTCTACCCTGGAGATATTTCATATAATTTGTTATGGAATTCTCTTAAGTTAGCATATGAATGCAAATAATGTGAGATAGAGTTGAAACTGAAACATACTATCCTTGAAATACAAATTTAACTTCCATTGTTTCTTAATTTTAGAACCTTCCTCAAAATGTAACTAATATGTTATTTCTAAAATAAATGAGTAAGTGAATGAGTGAAGTATATGTGCAACTGCAATTGCTTAATTGCTGAAGAAATCATTATAACCTACTAAATGTCAGTCTCTTCTGTCTACCCTAAAATATTGCAGAAATTATGATACTCGCTTTGTCAGAGAGTCAAACTGGGAAAAGCACTACCATTTGAAATTTTGAGAGAAAAGGAAAAGCACTACCAATTAATGTTTTTAGTTAGAGGTGACCACGTTATTTTGTTCACTTGTTATTGATCAAAGGAAGGTACATAGCAGTGCCTAACTTCAAGTGGCAAGAGAGGTATCATTCCAGATGCCTAGGGAGTATCACTTCCATTGTGTGTGTCTGTGCATTTGTGTGTCTGTGTGAGAGAGAAAGAGAGGGAGAGAGAGAGAGAAAGAGAGAGAGAGAGAAAAGAGTAGTAATAAAGTCTGTATGATGCCTGTATGTGAGAGAGAGGACATCTCTCTTTTCTGTGTCAGAAAAACTAAAATTCTCATGACAGCCTATTATATTAGAATGTCAGAAGAATTATAAAAGAAAGTTTGTGATTCTAGCAACTAACTGGGGGATGGATCATAATCAATAACTTAAACTCAGAAATTTAGATAGTTTAGTGATGGCTGTCAAATGTAGAAACAAGCCATCAAAAGGAATATTGTTATATTATTTTTTGTTAAGTAGTAACTAAAATTGTAGTACTAATATGATTAAATTTTAATTAAAATACCAAAAATTGTTTTAATCTAGATGAAATATGGAAGCCTATTTATGCTTATAACTTGGGGGCAAAGTGTACAGATATGGAAACTCTTGGAAACGATTGAGCCTGTTTTCATCTCCCTTACATAATCCAAGTTCATGATTCCATTGGCTGAGAAATTACAAGCTCTGTCAGATACTCAGGCCAAATCTTAACGCCATTCTTGTTTTTTTCCCAACTGTAGGTCAGAATCTACTGCAAGACTCTGAAAATGGTTAAACAAAGGAGGAAGTGGAATTTGAAATCAACAGAAGTGCCCAGGGTAGATTAGAGCTATCATAGGTCTATAATCCTTTCGTTATAGAAAAAAAAAAAAAACGAAAAAAAAAAAAAAAGGAGACTAGTGTGGGTCATATTGAAGAGAATGTTTTTCATGGTAAAAGGGAGAGATGAAGTCTAGATACTTCTATTAAATAGGGATAAAGCCTGGAAAAATCAATTTAATCAAACCCTGCAAATATTGGAGGAGGTATCTGGTTTGATTTAGGAAAGAGTTTAAAACCAAGTCATTCTTTTAGTGAGAATAAAATTTCCTATTTCTATGGAATTCTTGGAAAACCTTTAAGTTTATTATTATCATATTAATATCTACATCACCTATAAGTAGTACACCATGTTATTTTCAACAGGGCCATTGAAGCAGAAGCACTTCGCAGAATGAGAAATAGGTGCGCCTTGCCTTTATTATAGATGATGATGATTTTCTTTATAAGTACACACTAAAACTGAGATGGAAGGAAAACACTAATTCCTAAATTTTAAGCATGCTCTAAAATTTTACATCCTGCAGGAGAGTATTTGAGAGTACAAACATGTTGGGGTCAATGTGTATATGCAAAACTGTTTACCTTTTCATTTATACTTACCTGTCTATCTATCTGTCTCTCTATTATCTATTATCTATCTATCTATCTATCTATCTATCTATCTATCTATCTATCTATCTATCATCTGTCTATTCAAATCTTTCCAAATCATAGGATTTTTGTTGTTGATGTTGTTTGCTGGTTTCCTTAAGGACAAGTCTTGGGCTGATAGGCATTTTAAATATTTTGGTATGTTGACTGAACTGCACATCGAGCCTGTGGCTTACAAAAAAACTCGACCTATTTTTGTGTCTGTTGGACACATGTCACCGAGTATCATAGGAACCCTCATCCACTTTGAAAAAATAGCATGGTTGATTGTGGAATTAGGAACATCCATGGCATCAAGAAAGTTACCTGAATTTTCAGTCATCCCCCATATTACAGAACTATCTTTGAAATCCGTTGCTCTTTGATGGGATTTGTGAAACAAAGAGAAGAGAAATTTTAAAAGATCCATTTGGAAGAAGTAAGAATGGAGTTTGAAAGGATTTTCTGTGAGGAAGGTAAAGATAAAAAATGAGGCTTTCCCAAGAGCAGCATCTACAGGGGGAAGGTATACATCAATGACTGCCAAGAGCCTCCCTGGAGGCCGTTGAGGAACAGATCAAACGCAAACAAGCCAGACGGGAATGTGGAAAAGAAGTTACTGTATCATTCACCTCTTCTTTCAAAGCAAGTAAAGGGAAGTAAGCCAGGTAAGCTATGTGAGTCCGCTTATGTGAGATTTTAATGACTTGGAGCTTATAAGTAGATTTAGAGTCATTCATTCCTCTTTACCTTGGCCAGGTTCTGGATTTTGCTTGGGTTGCCAGGTAGCAGCATTTTCTTTCCCAATCTGGGCGTAATAACAGAAGAATTATACGTGCTGTGGGTGCTGTATTAAAAGGAATTTAATGTGAGCAACAAAAGGGTAAGGCCGTTTTCTTCTCAAAGTCATTTTTTTCCTTTTCTCTGCCCTTAAAAAATACTGCAGCAGAAATTCATCACATTTGAATTGATACAACATTGTCAGAATTAGGCACTACATACTAAAACCTTTTTATAATTCTCTCAGCAGTTCTAGAACTTCATAATTTCTTTTAAATGAAGAGACTAGATTTCCAAAATGATGACCACTCCTGAATTATATTAAATGTTAAATCATTTAAATATGATTTTCAAATGGTTTGAAAGTGGCTGTGTATACGTCACATCTATGCTTACACAAACTCTTTATTATTTATAATTAATTTTATGGTAAAGTTTTATTCTCATGATTATTCATAAAGTATTCTCAACAGAAGATCCTGAGGGTAAAGACTCTTTTTTTTTTGAAACGGAGTCTCCCTCTGTCACCCAGGCTGGAGTGCAGTGGCCGGATCTCAGCTCACTGCAAGCTCTGCCTCCCGGGTTTACGCCATTCTCCTGTCTCAGCCTCCCAAGTAGCTGGGACTACAGGCGCCCGCCACCTCGCCCCGCTAGTTTTTTGTATTTTTTCAGTAGAGACGAGGTTTCACCGTGTTAGCCAGGATGGTCTCGATCTCCTGACCTCGTGATCCGCCCGTCTCGGCCTCCCAAAGTGCTGGGATTACAGGCTTGAGCCACTGAGCCCGGCCAAGATCTTTAAAATGAAAATATTCCATAAGTAAACACCAAAATTCTTATTTTATAATATATTAACAAAACACATTTGTATTATTTTGTAATTCGGATGTCTTTTTCCTTTTTTAGATATATCTATAGCGTTTTACAGATATAACCTGTTTAACTTCTATATAGATATATTATTTTGAGAAAGACACTAATTATCATACCAGTAAGATACTGGTTTACTATTAAAAATCATAGTACTAAATTTTAATAATGTTTATGTTTCTTCCAGCTTGATGCAATGTAAGCATCATTTCTTGAATGCCTTTAGATACAGTCAGTGTATAAATCATGCATGCCTAGTGAAATGCATTATAGGTGTCGAGTGTCTTGTCTTCTCAAGTCCATTACTGTACTTAGGGCACATGATTATCACTGACAGTCAGAGAAAAAAAATGAAGGTCTAAAAATATTTATATTTTATCCATTTTCCCTTCTTAATAGATGAAAAGTACTTGTGAAACACTGGCCTTTAGCTTTCCCTAACAATCTCAGAACCTAGGATGTTTATACACGGAGAGAGGTGAACAAGTGAGGTGAAGGGGTGAACAATAGCATGACATGTTCAGCAATTTATTTCCTCAGAAGAGGGGTGGAAAGCCAAGTAGGATGGCTATATATTGTTTTAATTTATTTTGCTAAATGGCTGTCAGTGCCCATGTGGTCATTGTATGATTATTATTGAAATTTACGGAAACAGATAAGAAATTATTAGGACAACCTGAATTCTTGTTCACATTTTATTCGTATGCAGATTATCCCAACATAAATCTAGTCTCCTGTCATTATCCTTGCTTTTTCATATTTTTTTAATTAACAAAAAATCATTTTCTCCTTTAGTTGACCATCGGGCTTGCTTATATACACACCTTTCTAAAACCAGAAGTTACATATTATTTTGTTACAATTCTATAATTTTAATTAATAATAAATTAATAAATTCTAATTAATAAATGTGCATAAAAATTAACAAATGTATATAAATCTTGTATAAAGCTTAATGTTGGTTTCATGATGTCTTATATTTTAAATTATTTAGCTGATACTTAGAAGTTGCCTAAAAATTAATTGAATGCAGGAGGAATAAAAGAACAAGCTATAGCTTTTGGGGGTCTGTGTCAGACAGAGTTTGCGGGAGAAACAGAATCCATAGCATATGTGTGTGTGTGTGTGTGTGTGTGTGTCTGTGTGTATGCATAAACACAGACACACACACACACACATATGGAGAAAAAGAGAGAGATTTATTTTAAGATATTGGCTCATGCAATTGTGGAGCCTTGATGAGCTACAAAATCTGATGGCAAAGGCTGTTAAGACTCAGGAAAGTTGTACTTCCAATCCAAAGGTAGTCTGCTGTGGAACCAGGAAGATCCAGTGGTGCAGATGAAGTCTGAAGGTAATTCGCTGGAGAATTTTATCTTGCTAGAGGTGTGGGGTGGTCATGAGGGAAGAACAGGACTACTTTTCCTTTTGTTCAGCCTTTCAATTGATTGGGTGAGTCCCACACACATTGTGGATGGCAAGCTGCTTTCCTGAAAATCTACCTGTTTGAATGTCAATCTCAACCAAAAACGCCCTCCCGGAAACATCCAAATAATGCTTTATCAAATACCTGGGCACTGTGGCTTAGACAAGTTGACACATAAAATTAATCATCACAGGACCAAAGATTCCATTCTGATATTTCAAGTGTAGCCAATAATCCCAACACTTTGGGAGGCCGAGGCAGGTGGATTACCTGTGGTCAGGAGTTCGAGAACAACCTGGCCAACATGGTGAAACTCATCTCTACTAAAAATACAAAAATTAGCCTGGTGTGGTGATGGGTCCATGTAATCCTAGCTACTTGGGAGGCTGAAGCAGGAGAATCATTTGAACCCAAGAGACAGAGGTTGCAGTGAGCTGACATCGCACTATTGCACTCCAGCCTGGGTGACAGAGCGAGACTCCATCTCAAAAAAAAAAAAAAAAAAGACATTATGATATTACAATCTCTGAATTATAAAGATTATCTAAGAAAATAGGAGAATTTTGAGTGAAAAACTGTACTGGAAAATTTCCATCTCACTCTTTAATGAAAAAAGCTAAGTAAGATATGACTCATCTAGATACAAAAAGTGGTCCCTGATAATCCCTTTCTTTATAATTTTCATGTTTCAGACCATGAAAAAAAAATAATTATTCTTGTTGAACTAAGAAGCTAGTAAGAAAGTCAGTTTTATCATCCTATGATTCAAGGAGTCACACATCAGAAAAATGCAACATGATGCCACCAGCTCAGAGAACATAAAACATATACCCAAATACAGTGGGGTAATCAGAGTCTGAGCCCAGTAAATTTGAATGAATCGCAATATGGGCCAATATGAGACATTTTGAAGAAACTCGGTGTCTGATGCCAGCCCAGAACCATCTTATTCAGATATGTGATGCATCTCTGTTTCACCTAATTCCTACCACTGGCATGTGTCCAATTCCGTAAATAGATTCTTACAGGGGCTCCCTTGGTTGGGCAATGCTTCTTTCCAGGACAATAATGACAAGAACAGCAAGGGATACATAAGACAAAATTTCTGAAATGACTTATCATTAATTTGTATATCCTGAGCAGATCATTTAATCGAAAGTCTGAACATGTCTAGATTAAATTCTCTGCCATGAATCAGATTCAAAGTCAAAAATTAAATTGATTTCCAGAAATACAGTTTCAAGAAGGCATATCTGAATCATGTTGACTCTAGAATGCTTGGAATATAATCATTACACTAAGAAAATATCCCAGTTTTAGCTCCAGTCATAAGTTTTATTTTTTATTTGGTAAGTAAAATATTAGCATCATTTAAAAAACAGAAATTAAGTACAGCCAGATCACATCGAGATTTAATCTGAAAGACATGGATCAAGTTTATGTTATCTCCATCAGAGCCATAGCTTTTCACAAGAGCATTTTGTTAAGTTTTTGATTTATTTTCCTGTCTCAGTAACAAAAAGGCATTCTATTTGGCTTCTGTTGGATAACTGACTAAATCTTCAGTGTGCTCCTCCAAATACTTTGCCCCAGCTTGGGTCAGTTGTCTACCATGTTCTCAACAGTTGTGATTATATAAATAAAAACATAATGCACAAATATGTATGACCCCCAGTCCCATATCTTCTGAGGGGCTGTGGATGAAGGCAAATTATCTTGGAAAGTGTCAGAAAGTAGTCAGTAAGTATTATCTCAAAACAAAGTGCTTAAAAATACTCATTTTATTTTTCTAAAAAATATACAAGCAATTTTCAATAGTTCTTAAATTTTCATGAGAAATTAATATATTTTTTATTTCAAAATTATCTTCACGCTAAATTTATATATATATATTTTTTAAGACGAAGTCTTGCTCTGTCACCCAGACTGGAGTGTAGTGGCATGTTCTTGGCTCACCACAACCTCTGACTCCTGGGTTCAAGTGATTCTCCTGCCTCAGCCTCCCAAGTAGCTGGGATTACAGGCACCCACCACCACGCTCAGCTAATGTTTGTATTTTTAGTAGAGACAGGGTTTCACCATGTTGACCAAGATGGTCTCGATCTCCTGACCTCATGACCCACCTGCCTCAGCCTCCCCAAGTGCTGGGATTACAGGTGTGAGCCACTGCACCGAGCCTACTTTGTCTTCTTTTTAAACAGACCCCACCCCACCACCAAAA
>NW_016806973.1:1491769-1539770 GCF_001698545.2 Rhinopithecus bieti | reverse complement strand
AAAAAAAAAAAAAAAAAAAAAAAAAACACCCACATTTGCTTAACTTTTATAAAGTCCATGGTTAAGAATTCATGTTTAATGAATGCACAGAATTTGTTTTCACTACAAAATTTTAAACATAGTTATTGGTTTACAGAATTTGAGGATTAGTCTTTTTCCTAACTCACTAAAAACCACCCACAAATCTTTACTTTCATACATATTGGAAGATTTTCACTAAGTAATTGCATACCAGAATTTGGAAATTGGTATTCATATCACATAGGGACAGTGTTGAACCTTAAATCACATTCTTTCTTTAGGTGACATCTTATAACATTGAATGATGGCATAATTTTCCTATCAGGGTTTCTTCAGTCTTAGGACTCTGACTTTTTTCCTCTTGGTTTAAATGACACAATTACAGCAAGGACAAATTTAGTGATTTGCTCTTTTGGTAACATCTTCTCTAAATAAGAACATCTGTTTTAGAGTCACTTCCTGTTTATAGGGTAAGCTATTGTAGTTAAATTTCAAAATGTCAAACTCAATCAAAAATACTGATCTGTTTCAGTGTGCAAGGGAAATGGCTAATGTGTATAACAACTCAATATAATCTAGTGGCAAGAATACTCTGCTGGGAATAGGGAGGGCTGCTTTCTATCCCCTGTTCTCTCATGAATTATTGGTCTTGTCTACAAAAGGATAAAAAGTTATTCCAAGGACAAACAGGCTAATGAACCTAGGGAAGAACCTAGTATATAAATGGGAGATTCTGATTGTTCCAACAAAGTATTTATGTTCTCAATTAAGGTTACACTATTCTCTTATTTTGAACATAACTCGATTTCCCACTATGTCTTTAAGTATTTAAGACATGCATGACGTTAACCTAAACATAAACAGGGATTGGCTAAGCAGAATAGAGCAGAAGAAGTGGTGTCTTTGTGGATTTTGGCTGATGGGAGTAGGGGTCAGCTGGAAGGTGGGCTAAGGAATGTGTTGGAGGCAAACAAAATGCAAGAGAATACTGAAAAAAACATTCCAGTACCTAGAAATTTGCTCCGACACTGCAGAATGCCTCTTAAAATTTTTAGCAGTGGAAACTAAAACACGGAGTCTATGCACTTTTCTCTTTATGTTCCTTCATAATGGGTGATTCTAGAACTTCTGTGATAGTTGTGGTAGTGCAGTTTAGTCATCTGTGCCTTATCTATTTGATAGCATAATTCCAGATGACCAGAAATGTCAGTTGGCCCAAACTGAACAAATTTTACTGCCAGATGTGCGGTCCTAATCACAATGTGTGCATTCTACTCAGCAAGCAGTGATGTTTCTTGCTTGAGCAACAGCTGTGAACTGCCAAAGCGTATCAATTTTGAGTGAAATTTGACTCAAATAATTACTTGCAAGTGTGACTAAAACCACTGTATTTCTAAGGGTTTTAAGTAGGAAAGATTTAGAGTAGTAAAGTGAAAAAAAAGAACAGAAATAAAAACAAAACAGCAACAAACTAGCAAACAAAAATAGAAACAATGGAAAGCTTTTCTCAGATGCATTTAGGAAACGGCAAATGAATAAATAATCTTTTCACGTCTATTATCTTCCCCTCATTCCCATCCAGTTGTTATTGAGGATAAGCAAGAGATTTAAAGTTGACATCCAAGTTGACAAAAAAAGACATTAAACCTAAAATTATGGGAAGCACAGCTGAGAGTTAGGAATCATTGTTTCTAGTCTAGTCCCTGATATGTCAATAACTTCAAACCGCAGAAAGACATCATCCATTCCCTTTTCCTCTACTTTCTGTATTTAACTCTTTAGCCGTTTGCCCCAGCTGAAGATCACTTTACCCTATCGTCTGCATAAGGGCTACACCAGCAAAATTACCTTAAATTTACTATGATGGCAGCCACGTACACATACCTCCCCTCTTATAATCAAGTGCTCAGGAAATTTCAGTGATTCTAAGATCACTGAAATTAGTGCGTTTTTGTTTGTTTAGTTTAAGTGAACATATATACAAGGTGAGGTTTTTCATTTCTAGTGTGATGAGACATTTCTATATTCTAGGTATTAAGAATGATTGGCTTACTTTGAAGGGCAAGCACAGGATGAAGGAGGGATTGCTAGTTTAATCAAAGCTCCTTTGTTATTAGGGGCTGCTGCAATTCAGTCTACTTAGAATAATGATACAAGGTTAGAGAGGGAATAGGAAAGGGAAAATGGGAGAAGAATGGATTTATTCAAATCTGCTATTTCAAATTATTCAGTAAAAAAGAACAAAAACAAAAAACCTGTTTAATTGTGGAAGAAAATCTGCAACAGAGAAAGGAAACATGATTCTGGGCTTGGTGTAACCTCTGTGTCCTGCTGTTGCTTGGAGAAGGGATATTAATGAGCAGGCCAGGGCCAGGGTAGAGGCAAGGATCCCTTTGGAAAGGAAGGAGTATATTGTCCAGTCACCATAACTGGGCTTTGATGCAACATTTCTGGTGAGAGCCCTCCTGCAGCCCCCATCATTGTCCTTTCTCTTTCCCTACTTCCTTCCCAAGAAATAACGACCTCTAACATGCCCAAGACAAGAGACAATAACCCGTGTTATAGAACTTCCCTCACCTTCAGAAAACAATGGGCTACAACGACAAGCCAAGATGCAGAAGTTTCCCAACCATGAGCTCCATTAGCTTTGCAGATTCTGTGGTACTAAAAGACAGAACAACAGAAATCTGCATTAGATTGCATATTTCACCCTGTTAAACTCAATACCTCAACCTCACATTTTATGAAAATAATCTTAAATACCCCATTTCCTATGCAGAAATAAATCTCATACCACATAGTTTTTAAAATATCAATATTATAGCATGATTGTAACACAAAGAAAATAAATGGAAACTAATGAATTATAAAATAATGAGAATTTTGACCAGGTGCAGTAGCTCACGCCTATAATCCCAGCACTTTGGGAGGCTGAGGCGGGAGGATCATGAGGTCAGGAGTTTGAGACTAGCCTGATCAACATGGTGAAACCCCGTCTCTATTAAAAATACAAAAATTAGCTGGGCATGGTGACATGTGCCTGTAATCCCAGCTACTCAGGAGGCTGAGGCAGGAGAATTGCTTGAACCCAGGAGGAGGAGGTTGCAGTGAGCCAAGATCCCGCCACAGCAGTACAGCCTGGATGACAGAGCAAAACTCCATCTCAAAAGATAATAATAATAATAATGAGAATTTTAATATGTAAATTTCTAGGCACAATTACAGAACCAGACATAATGAAGAAGTCAAATGCTTGCTCTTATGTGAGGAATCATATCTTGGCAGCTACCATCCAGACCTACACAATGAGTTTCATTAAAAACATAAGCAACAGCATTGCTGTTGGTGATGTAATTTTTCCAAAAGGATACAATCTTCCTCCCATTTGCCAGGCATTTGTATTCCTGGAAAATTCAGAGTGTGTAAGAACAATGTAAAAATTGTTTGCATTTACATAAAAACAGAGTGAGTCTCTTGGCTTAGATATTTGTAAGTAGGTTTTCACATATAGTTAATGAATGCTAGGACTTGCAACTCAGAACTAAGTGTTCTGAGAACCAGCAACATGGTTCTCACTGGAGAGCTGATCAGAACTCACAACTTGACAAGATCTTTGGGTGATGTATAAACACAGTAATGTCTGAGCAGCACTGCCTTACAATATTGAGGACATTCACTCAAAAGCCTAGTCAGACAAAAGATGATTCTTGGTTACAATGATATTGTTATGGCATTGCAAGAAATCTGGCTTCTCTGGTTGCTCACTAGAGGGCCGTATCCCATTATCCTAACTACCGAAAACACCCTCAGAACACCTCACCAGAGGCCAGATATCCCATTGTCCTTACAACCAAAAACACCCTCAGAACACCTCACCAGAGGCCAGATAGCCCATCGTCCTTATAAACAAAAACACGCCTCTAGGGTGTTACACTTCCTTTTTGAGAACCATATTGAGTCTGTGTGTAGAGAGAATTCTCACAATACTAATTTCTGTTCATGTGTTACTTAAGATTTTGTTTTTCTTTATGGAATACTATAATATTACATATCCTTTAATGTCATTTAGAACAGAGCATTGGTTATAAAATATGAATGAAATGAAATACAAATCTCAAAAATATATTTGGGCCAGGCGTAGTGGCTCACGCCTATAATCCCAGCATGTTGGGAGGCTGGGGCAGGTGGATCACCTGAGGTCAGGAGTTTGAGACCAGCCTGGCCAACATGGCGAAACCCCATCTCTACTGAAACTACAAAAATTAGCCGGGCATGGTGGTAGGTGCCTGTAATCTCAGCTACTCAGGAGGCTGAGGCAGGAGAATCTCTTGAACCTGGGAGGTGAAGTTTACAGTGAACAGAGCTCGCACCACTGCACTCCAGCCTGGGAGATAAAGCAAGACTCAATCTCAATAAATAAATAAATATTGGATGACTAGAAATAAAATTATTTACTTAAATAAAATATAGCTATAAAATTATGAAAATAAATAAAATATAGAATACGTTGTAGCTATTTTCTCACTGTCCTATTTGGGGTTTTGAAAGAAGATTACATGATATTGAAATTCCAGAAATTACTAATTAATGTGTCCAATAATTTGTCTTAGCAATTCAAAAAGTCTATAAAATCTCTAAAAAGAAAGCAATGATTGGCTGGATGTGATGGCTCATACCTGTAATACCAGCTGTTTGGGGGCCAAAGTAGGAGGGTTGCTTAAGGTCAAGAGTTCAAGACCAGAAAAGGTAGCATGGAGAGACCTGCATTTCCATAAAAAGCAAATAGGAAATTAGCCAGAAGTGGTGGCTCACACCCGTAATCCTTGCACTTTGGGAGGCAGAAGTGGGAGGATCACTTGAGCCTAGGTGTTCCAGGTTGCAGTGATCTGTCATCACACCACTGCCCTCCAGCCAGAATGAGACGCTGCCTTAAAAAAAAAAAATAGTGGTGACAACCATTTGGTTGTTGGCATGCAATGTCTACAAGAAGTAGGCAGAATTTAAGAGCAAGGATTTTAGGCCATTGTTATACAGAAGCACACTGTGTTAGTGTCAGGGTACAATTTTAAAATTTCAATCTAAGAGAGCAGCATTCCTCAGCTCCTTGTATTTTCCATGCTATAATACGGGCCTAGGAATCCCAGATCCATTGAAGTTTTAATGAAAGTGAAAAATCTAAATGTTTATTCAAAAATTTCTGATTGTTATAACATTAGCAACAAATTTATTTTTTTAACCAACTGATATAGTACTTTACCCAAACAAATCAAGCAGGGAGATTCTAAAACCTTTTTATTGGTATTGCGTTCTGTACCACTATAGATTTGACAATTAGGTCAACTTAACATAGTGTGCTATTTTCTATACCTTTAATTTGAGAAGTATACCGTAAAACAAAACAAAACAAAACATATATTTTTGGTTTGTTTGTTTTAGAGAGATGGTCTTTCTCTGTTGCCCAGACTGGAGTACAGTGACCTGATCATAGTTCACTGTAACACTGTTATTAACAACTGGGCTCAAAAAATCCTCCTTTCCCAGCCTCCCAAGTAGCTGGGACTACTACTAGTGCACTCCACCATGCCTGGCTAATTGTTTTTGTTTTTTGTAGAGACAAGTTATCCCTATGTTGCCCAGGCTGTTTTTGAATGCCTGGCCTCAAGCAATCCTCCTGCCTTGGCCTCCCAAAATGCTGGGATTACAGGTGTAAGTCATTCTGCCCAGCCAGAGCCTGTATTAATTTGGTGGCTACATATCTATGTTCTTAAGAATATGTAAATATTTTTAAAATAGACTAATAGATTTCTCACTACTGAGAAAGACCCTATTACATAACCACATATAGGAGAATCATATAATAATTCCAGTACTGTTTTAAACAAATCATGCTTTCATATTGAGAAAATTTTAATCAGTGGATGTTGAGAAACCTCCTCCGTCAAGATTCCAGCTTTTTCAGCAGGAAAAAAGTTAATAAAAACTTTATATATTCTCTTTTCTGTTAGTAATTATGAAAAATTTGCAAGAACAAAACGTGTTTTCTTTATGTCTCCATTATGTAAGGCTACATTGAAGTAAATTATTGCTTGACATATTCAATGATTCAGAAGTAAAATAAATGCAGTTCTAGGAGACAGATTGGATTGCATTAAGAAGGGCAGCATGACTTTACTGAAGGCAAAGGATGAAGTACACTAGGAAGATCCACTCATGTATGTTTTCCAAAACCGTATCTTACATGGTTCTGCCCACTGTGCTGATGCTTCAAAAGCTGTGCATTGTCCTTAAGGTCCTTAACCTGATGACCATATCTTTCAAATACCAAATTCTAAGGACTTGAAAAATATCTTGGCCTACGTTACTCAGTAAATAATCCTTTAACAAACAAGCACTTTATTTTTTTGACTTTTTTATTGCTAACATAGGTTATAGTCAAATAATTCCCAAACTATCTTATTACATTTTAAATTTTCCTCTTAGGTTTTAAGGTATTTTCAACATATTGCTTTATTAACAAGTGGAATTTAGAAAAGACAAGGTTTATTTTATTTACTAATATAATCCAAATTTTATATATATAGAGAGAATATTTTAAGAAAACAAATATTTTAATACAAATAAAATAACACATTTTCAAGTATGTACTAACAAAATGCTTAATTCTTGTGATTATAATTATAAATGAAATGTATAATTGTAATGAAAATTATAATTGTAATTAAAATTATAAATAAAATTTAAAATTGTAAATGTCCATATGGAAATCAAAAAGTATAAAAATACTTTAAAATGACTATGAATAACATGCAGAATACTTTTCATAATATCTTTTTTTTTTTTTTTTTTAGATGGAGTCTCGCTCTGTCACCCAGGCTGGAGTACAGTGGCGTGATCTCTGCTCACTGCAAGCTCCACCTCCCGGGTTCACGTCATTCTACTGCCTCAGTCTCCCTAGAAGACTCAGTCTCCCTAGAATTTTTTTGTATTTTTAGTAGAGATGGGGTTTCACTATGTTAGCCAGGATGGTCTCGATCTCCTGACCTCGTGATCCACCCCCCTCGACCTCCCAAAGTGCTGGGATTACAGGCGTGAGCCACCGCACCCGGCCTCATAATATCTTTTTAGAAATTATCATCACTACTAAGTTTTATAAAAAAAGAACAAATATTAGGGAAATATAAATGCACTAAGATTCAAGATACAGATGAAGAAATCTAATATACTTTAAAAATCCCAAGTTTCAAGAAAATCCATAAAATAAATGTTAAGGTTGATGTTTTCGAGTTTTACAAATTATTTCAACAATTATTTAGTAAGCATCTTCTATGGGTCAGGTACTCTTCCAGTTACTAAAAAGACAGAAATAACATTCAGGGCTTCCACTTAGTGGAGTACAGGGATTTTCCTGAAATCCGTGAAGTAATTCTCTGAAGGTGTGGGGACTGAAGAATGCTGTCTCTTTATTGAAGTGTAGCTTTCATAGGAATGAGGAAAGAGAAAGAAAAAGGGCAAGACCGTCTGGAAGATGTCCACTGCAGCCTTATTCACAATAGCCAAGAAATGGAAACAACCTACGTTTCTGTTGTTGATGAATAGATAAGGAAATTAAATATACAGTTCATCCTTGAACAACCAGGGTTTCAACTATGCCAGTCCACTTATATGTGGATTTTTTTTTTCAAACAGATGCAGATGAAAAATGCAGTATTCCCAGAATGGGAAACTCACAAGAGCTGACTTTTCATAGAGATGGGATCTGCAGGGCTGACTGTGGGACCTGAGCATCAAGATTTTGGTACATGCAGGGGTTTAAACCATTCCATTGCAGATACCAAGAAACAATTGTATACAGTGAAATATTATTCATCTTTAGGAGAAGATATCTTGCCATTTGTGACAACATAGATTATGCTAAGTGAAATTCGAGGAAAACATTGCATGTCCTCACTTATGTGAGGAATCTTAAAAAGTCAAATACATAGTAGCAGAGAGTAGAAAGGTAGTTACCAAGGGTGGAGAGGTAAGGAAAATAGGGATATAGTTAAAGGATGCAAAGTTACAGTTATCTATAATGAATAAGTCTAGAGGTCCCTGTACAGCATTATGACCGTATCTGATAATACTGTTGGTACATTGGAAATTTGCTAGGAGAGTAGATTTTAGGTGCTGTCATCACACACACAAAAAGGTAACTGTGTGAAGAGATGTTAATTTGTTTGACTATAGTAATGATTGCATTTGTACATGTATATTGAAACATATTGTATACTTTAAACATATGCAATTCTTATTAAAAAAAAAAAAAAAAAAGCTTGACAAGGTGTAAAAATGAAGTATGCCAAAGTGTGAGACCCTGAGTTGAAGAAGTGGAACTCATCTCTGACTCTTAGACTCAGAGACTGGGACATCAAGGATTGGGCAGAATAGGTATGACCGTAAGTATTTTTTACAGATTCTGCAAGTGGTATACCTAGTACATATGCAGCAGACACACAGCTATGCCTGGAAAGACGTTTTGGATACCATTAGTTTAGTAATAGTCCTAATATTTGTAAATTAGAAACTCAGTGTGGAAACTTTCTTGATTGTGTCTATGTTTTCTATAAAGAAAAAAAAATCTGGCTGTAAAAATAATAGTTTCACAGAATTAGTGTTCTAAAGAGCCGATGTTGTTAGATGTATTGACTTATTTATATTTTTACGTATAACAGTTTACTTTGGGGCTAGCACATAATAGGTGTTTCAGGAATTTCTGGTAAATGAATAAATAAAAAAAGTAAGTGAATAAGGGCACACATAAAAATTTAGACATTACTTATTCCTTACAATAACTGATATTCATTGTGTATGGTTTATTTAAAACAGCAGTTTTATTGAATCTCTTGTATGTCAAAATTTCAAATTCAACATAACAGATTGTATCACAGGTTAATACAAAATTTGATTGCTTGTTGATATGAGAAAGTGGACAAGAATGGGTCATGTTTAGAAACGTTACATTTTAGAACTAGGAGAACAGAAAATTAGAAAGTTAATTCAGTTGAAAACAATAATGCGATTGCTCTTATAACAGGTATATGGTGACTGGGAAAGCCCCAAACTTGATAAACTCCTACTTGAAAGATGCCATAGGACAATTACAAGATAACTTTAAATGCAAATTACTCAAGGTTTTACAAAACTATTTGGATCCATTAAAAACAAAACAGGCTTTTGTTTCTACCTACCAAGAAAATAGCCTGAACATTTGGAATGTCCATGTTTCAGTATACATATACAAACGAAATGATTACTATAGCCAAACAAATTAATATCTCTTCACACACATATTTGGAATGAAGCTTCATGTGGGGATGACAGCACAATAGGGTTATTTGTGTAGCATACATTTTTGAAATTTCCAATTTGTGAGGAGCCTGAGAGATAAAATATTCTTACTCTCTCATGAAACAGGAAAGGAAACTGAAGTTGAAGTAACTTGCAGAAGATCTAATACAAAGTTTTGAAACAAATCCACTGCTAGAAACTAGGTTTCCTGACTTCCAATCTTGTTATTTCCAATGCATTATTATTTTGTAGTTATATACATGTATTAAGACCAAAGAACTGAAGACATTTTCCTGACTCTTTCACCTAGAAACATTCTCGTAATATTTCCTCAAATTAGAAACAGATTATACAACTTCTAAGTATTTAGACCTCCTGTCAGGGTACCTGTATAATGCAAAGATGTTAAATTCTCAAAACTAATGTACTCCCCTTTTGAGCAAAGCTGTAAGGAGATGAGGATACTGATATGCCTGTTATGAAAAAGTAGTCATATGGAAATTGAGACACGGATTCAGCTCTGATTGAAGCAGTAAGTTGTGCAGAACTATAATTTGTCTCACTTTCTCATGAATGACCTTTCCTATTTATAAAAGACCTTGAAATCATTTTGAAATTAAAATCATCAAAAGACATGCAGTTACAATTGACCACTTCTGATATATCCACTTTTAGGGCAAAATAGAACATCAACTATATCAGTTTTTTCATGAAATCTCTGCATAAAATATGAGTCATGAAGCATTTCATGCCACTTGTATGGTATTTATAAAATAAAAGATCAAATTGGAAGTGATAAATGTCTAATATACTTAGAGAAATTGTATCTGGATGAAAACATGATATGGGCTATAGAGAAAATATTCCATCTGCGGAATGAAGCAGAACATACTCCAAATTTAAACTAGAATAGGTTACAATTGTATGAATATTATATGCATATGTGCTTTAAAGAATTAAGGCATCTGTTACATTTATTTTCTATTTCTTTGTTTTTAGACAGGGGTAGACTTTAGATTAGTATCTTTGCGTGCAGATGAATGATAAAGAAGTCTTGGCCTCTTCATAGGCACAATTATTGTTACCTGTGTTTAAGCTTGGTACCTAGCAACAGAATCGGAAAACTTCAAGATACACACAAGTGGGCTGCTTGTAAGAGCATTTGCAGACTTCATCTCATGTATTTATTCTGCAGTGGTCAAAGGAGCTACTTAAGGGCTTGCGTATTTACTTAGTCATCAGTGTCAGCAACATTTAGAATGGGTAGTAATACCTGCTTTCAGAAAACCTCTTTCTATAACCCAAAGCCAGAATGCAATTAAGATTATTTCTGTCAGTTAATATATTAGGGTTTTCCAAAGGAAAACAAAACAAAGCAAAACAGTAGGATTTATCCAACCAATAGGATGACTGATATCAGGAAATCTTGGTACTAGGAATGTAAAAGAAATTATTCAAAGTTGCACAGCCAACAAGTGATACAAGTAAGATGTAAATCTCAATAATCTGGCTCCAGAATTTGTACTGTGTATCTCTGAACCATGAACTGACATGGATATTTCAGGGAATAGACACATGGGTGCGTGTTCCCACTAAACACTAAAATCACCGTCAAAAGCAGACAATGACAGCACCACAGAAGCAGGATTTCTAGGCCCGGATCAGGCCAGAAATAGATTAGTTTGAGAAACATACTGCTGTATTGATCCAAGACTCCAGGAAGAAGAATTGATTGCTCATTTGGAGAGCGGGGCAGCTCACAGAATAAAACCAATGAAGAAAAGCCGACTGTGTTCATTTTGCTTGAGATGTCGATTCAGATTATTTTAAATCTAATGTTCTTTCTCACAGCCACATAGTGACATGCCTTTTTCTTCCTTCATACTCTAACTTTAAACTTCAAGTTGACAAACTCTAACTCTGAAACTAAAAGACGTATCCTCTGTGTTAAAAGTCCTGTGGTGACTCTTTCAGTGGCAGCTATTTCAGTGTTTTTATATTGAGAGTTTTTATTTTCCTCTTTGGCCAGTTTTACTCATATCAGTGCAAAAGAGGCATTAATGAGCAAAGATAAACCTCTTTTTTAGGGTGGTCAATGGATCTAGCCTCATTAGAAATGTTTGGAATGTACAAAAGATGGCCACTTAACTTCTTTCTAGAAATTTCATCAAAAGTCCATGGCAGCATTTTATACGGCTTCTACTACTATCCTTATTTCTGAGCCTTGCTTTTGAGAAGTCACTGTAACAACATATTTTATGACATCAACACAAACTATCTCAGATTAAATCTCCAAATAGTGTAAGGCCTCTATGGGGAAAATTTTAAAAGTTTATGGAAGGACATTAAACCTAAGTAAGTAGACATACTGTGTACATGAAGAGTAAGATTTAATATTTAAAGTTGCTAATTCTCCCCAAATAGATCTGTAAATTACATATGTCTCCATTTAACCCCCAGTAATTCCCCATCATGGAAATGGATTGCTTCATTAAAATGCCTGTTTATATCTACATATCTTTAAAATACCAATACCTATATATTTTTCTATCTACATAACAGAAAAGGACCAATAAGAGCCAAAGCCCTTCTAGAGAGGAGAAAAGGTGAGTGTGTGTGTCTCTGTGTGTAGGGGCTGTTGCGTGGATACTTGCCTCTCAGTGTAACAAGTTTAAAAAGTGAACAAAGACATCATGGTATTGGGGCAAGGATAAATGGATAGATTAATGGAATGAAAGAGAACCCTGAAACACACGTATACATACATGGAAATCCAATATGTAACAGATAAGGCATTGGAGATTGATGGGGGAAATGGTGGATTTTTCAATAAATGGTGATGGAATAATAGACAATAAGCATGGCACAAGTGAAAATAAATTAATACTTGGCATCCGTGGCAGATTGTATTTTCCAAAAATGACTACTGTAACATTTCTCATTACAATTGCACTCCCAGAACCTTTCACTTTATTAAATTCTAAATGTATTCTAAAAAGTAAGGACACTCACATAATTATATAATAGTAAAATTATCAGAATCAAGAAATTATCATTGATATAATAGCACGATTTTATTGGTCTTTTTCAATTTTTTACAATTGACCTAGTAATTTGCTTTACATCATTTTTTCACAATTATTTACTTACAGTATTATTAACTCATGTATAGTTATTTTTAAATGCGTTATAATCCCATTTGTCGTAGATTTGGCCAGAGAAACTCTTTCCAGCTGGTTTCTATAACCTTTGACATGTTCCCTCATCATTCTTTGAGAAATTTCTTGTATTTTGGCACAATCATCAGAGCAATACTTGATTCGTGGTCCCCAATCTAGTCATGTTTCATGTAATTGCCATGCTTTGTTAGGGTTCTTTCATCTGCCATATTTCCAAAGTCTTGCTTTGTCTTTTATGACACTGGTATTGTTTAAGAGTACAGACCTGTTACTTTATAAAATGCTCCTAAATGTATGTTTGTCTGATGTTTCCTGATGATTAAATTCATATTTGACGGTTTTGGGGGAATGCCACAGAAGTGGCATAGTAACCTGTTCAATGTATACAAAGGTCCTTTGATGTTGATATGTTTCATTGCGGGTTAACTTTGATCACTTTGATGTTAACTTTGATCATTTAGTTAATGTGGAACCCGCCATTATTTTTTTCATCTACTGAGCAGTTACTAATATTCCCTTTGCAATCAATAAGTACTCTGTGGGAGACTGTGAGACGAGATAAACACCATGCTCTCCTCTGACACTGACCCATGAAGTATCCCAGAAAATTATGATCCTTGCTTGAATCAAACATTGCTATAATGATTGCCAAATGGTGACTGTCTAATTCCATTATTTCTTCTGCATCTGTTAGTTGGCATTCTACTATAATGATAAAAATTTCTCTTTTTTCTATTTGTTTATTTATTCAAGTATGCACTTGGATTTTATAAGCTTATGGATAGTTATTTTTAAATATGTTATAATCCCAGTTGTCATAGGTTTGGCCAGTGAGAGCTCCTTCCAGCTGTTTTCTATAACCTTTGACAAGCACTCTCATCATTCTTTAATAAATTTCTTGTATTTTGGCACAATTTTTTAGCTTATTTATGCCTAGCCCCAGTCCTAGAAACAGTGATTTCTCCAAGGAACCTGAGTTATGGTAAGTGAAGAATGATGTTTGGAAATAAAGATCTGAGTACTCTAGGTATTTTAGCAGTTTTCAAACAATTGATTACAAAAGCTCTGGTGTGTCCTCGCTGTCTTTCAGTTAATAATTAGACTTCTTTTTCTTGCAAGAATTGTTTTTCCTTTTCTGTTGTATATATCTAAATGAGATGTGTTTTCTTGTATGCGGAGGTGGAGGTTTCTGTGTACACAGTGAGGTGAAAACAGGGTAGCTTCCCTAGCTCCCTGGATTAAAGACAACGTTTGCCCTTGTAATAATGAATATTGGAAATTACGGCCTCTCTGTGTAGCCAACTGCACAATTTTGGGATCTTTGTTCTCTGGATGTCTTTTACCACTGTCAAAGCTGCTTTTGTCTTTACTCCTAGTGCTCTCTTTTTATTCTGCCGATTAAAGATTACCAACAGTTATCTGCCCTCATTCCCACCCCCAGTGGTTTCCTCTCTCCTCCTGGATGATTTCTTTTGCTGATATTTCTGAAGTCCCTGAAAACTTAAAGGATGACAGAATATGCTGACCTTTTACAAAACTCTTTGAGGACCCCAGGTTGTGTATGTTTGTTTATACTAAGTCACAAATTGAAGACAGTGGAGCCTTTTCCATTCTCATCAGTTTTTCCTCAGATCTGCTACTGAAAATGCAATGCATATTGGGATCCTCTCCTTTTGAGAAAAAATATATGTTAATTACTTGGAAACTTTCAAACACCCCTTTCTCTTTTCTGCATTACTTCTACCCAGCACTCAAACTATGTGGGGGTTGTCTAGGACACAGCCCTCATTGGTTCTGATTCAGCCCATCTTGTCTTTAGGAGTTATCCTTTGCCTATTCTGTCTTTTATGCTTGTTTTTGTCTTTTTTTGTTTGTTTGTTTTTTAATATGTGAGGACAGTCAAAAACTATAATACCATCTTGATAGTCTTCTTATTATTTATTTATTTATTTATTTTGGGACAGGGTCTTGCTCTATCGCCCAGGTGGGAGTGCAGTGGCACAATCTCAGCTCACTGCAATCTTCACCTCCCGAGTTCAAGTGAGTCTCCTGCCTCAGCCTCCCAAGTAGCAGGGATTACAGGCAAGTGCCAGCACGCCTGGCTAATTTTCATATTTTTAGTAGGGATGGGGTTTCGTAATGTTGGTCAGGCTGGTCTTGGACTCCTGACATCAGGTGATTTGCCTGCCTTGGCCTCCCAAAGTGCTGGGATTACTGGCGTGAGCCACCACGCCCTGCTCACCTTGATAGTCTTACATCACAATTTGTGATTGAAATATTTAAACTGCGCTTGCTGCACTTCTTGTAATTTATGTTTATATTTATATTTATAACTGCAAGATGTGCAGTAAGTTTAAATATTTTAACATTTAAATTTAAATATTGCATATTTGGTGTAGTGGCTTATATATTTCTTTTCCTAGTTTCCTTTGAGAATTTTGTGAAATACAACTATTGCTACAATTTTAGAATATTGTTAATTATATTAAGTGAAAATAGTACTGATAACCTAAAATAGGATAAACGATGCTTCCCATTTCACTTCTATAACATTATATCTTTATTAAAATAGGCCACGTTCTAATATGTATAGGTGCAAAACTTGTTTCTTCGGAATACTAGAATAGAAGGCTTATTCATTCAGACTAAGCAAATATCTGGGCAAGAGATTATAATAAATCAGTAGAATATCTAGGCCATCCTGCGAATTCACCATAGCTCCATAATAAATAAAATGTATTTCCCTTTCATTTTTCAATCATTTATTTTCTTTGTACATGTAGAATATCAAAGACATTTGTAAAACTGCTGATGCTTTGGATTTATGAATGAAGCATGCGCAAGGTAAGGCAGTTTCTTCCATTATGTATTTGCTATTTATGCGGAAGTAATATGACCAGGAAATCAACTGGAACCTATGTTCGATCTGATAGAAGAGACACATTATAAGGTAATATTTTCTCCCGCGTCATTTTCTGTAAAATTCAATTTTGACAATAAAATGAAAGAACCATAAAATTATTCTATTTATAAAATATAGATGGTATAAATACATGTGATTATGTCTAAGTGATTACTGATAGCAAAGATAGAAAATATTGATTTGGTATTCTGTAACTTCTTTCCGTTTTTTAAATAAGCAGAATTGGTGGAAGTTTTCAGAAATGATAATCATATGTATGGTGTAGTGCAGCAATTTCATTTAAGCTGAATGGCAGCCATAATGCAGTGAAGATTTTTTAAAACCCCACAGCAACATTATATTTCTATGTAACTTCTCTCATTATATTTTCCTTCTCTTTCTTTCTTTTCTTTCTCTTTCTTTCCTTTCTTTCTTTCTTCTTTCTTTCTTTCTTTCTTTCTTTCTTTCTTTCTTTCTTTCTTTCTTTCTTTCTTTCTTTCTTTCTTCTCTTGAGAGGGAGTTTTGCTCTTGTTGCCCAGGCTGCAGTGCAATGACACAATCTCAGCTCACTGCAACCTCTGCCTCCCAGGTTCAAGCGATTCTCCTGCCTCAGTCTCCCAAGTAGCTGGGATTACATGCATATGCCAACAGGCCCAGCTAATTTGTTTTTTTTTTTTTTTTTTTTTTTTTTTTGGTGGAAATAGGGTTTTATCATGTTGGCCAGGCTGGTCTGGAACTCCTGACCTCAGCTGATCCATCTGCCTCGGCCTCCTTAATTGTTGGGATTACAGCCATGAGCCACCACGCCTAGCTTCTCATTATATTTTCTATTGTTAAATTCTAGTAATATACTGCATAAGAAAATATTTAATGCAAGTTGCTTCATAAATATTATCCACATTATTCAATTAGATTAAATGTTATTTATTCTATGTACATTAAGATGAAGGACAATTATATAAAACTGCCTTTTGAAAGACTGAGAAAAGGAATCATATGAAAATATACTACTTTTGTCAGCCTTAAAGATGTGGCCACAACATGGTTTTATGCCTTCAAAGACTTGAAGAAAAACTGGGGGAATGAGGTTGGCAGGGATTGCAGAGAACAGAAAAAAAAAATAGAAATGCAGGAAAAGATATGATGCACCTTCCTCAGGTACATTGTCAGAGGCTCATAAATAGGCACAGAATGAATATGGAAGTAAGTGAGGGTATCCTGTTTGGTTGGTTTCTTTTTTTTTTCTTTTCTTTTTTTAAAATACAACTACTTTAAATTTTTCTCACTAGTCTGTTTGTAGGTAGTTCACCATCTGTAAAATGACTTAAAAGGAGCACGAATATGGAATGTGTGCAGGATGTGAGTGCCCTATTTACAAAACAAATTGGCAGATTGCATTTGGCTTTTTCTGAGAAACCCAAATAAATATGTTCTTTTAGAATTTCATTTATTCTGTTAATAAACTAAAACAAAAAAACATAAAAGATGAAGTTAAACACAAATATCAAATCTGAAAACACAAGGTGATAAGTTTTTTAAGTGAATTTAATTACATGGGTTATAAATATTTTTGTCTTCAAAATTAGGTCACCCTTGGAAACAATTCAGATTAGAAGGACTTGTTCTGTACGTATATTTTTCCAGAAAACTTCATTAATGCCAGTAATTGTTGCTGCTTTTGTTTCAAAATTTACATGTTTTCACTAGAATAATTGGACCAGAAAATTCAATGCTTGGAAGCCAACAAAGGTTTGAATAAATTGTGAAAATGATGATTGTTTTGTTAAAAATAAAGACTTCAAGAATGCATTAAATCTTCATTGTATTTTTCATCTCCACTTAATTTTCCTATGTAGTCAATCACCTTCGCATTTTATTTGTCTATATGTTCATATTCAGTTCATCTAAAATTACATATATAGAAGATATGAAGTTGAAATAACATTTAGACTAATGCCATTTATTAAATAAGATGTTCTTTTTAATGGTTGAAAAGTCATTTGTCACCTATTAAATTTATGAATTTAATTATTTTCAGGATTCCCAATTCTTTTCTAATGATTATTTTGTGTACTTTTATTTATTTTGTAATAAATATATTGCACTGTAGTGAGGGACTGTGTGTTAAGTCAGGGAATGTTGAGGCAAACATAACATATAAAGAGCCCTTAACTCTAACTAGCACATAATAAAATCTTAGCAACTTTTAGCTATCATTATTTTTATGATTATAATTTTAATAGAATGTAAGATTTCCAAGGAAGGACAGGCAGTTGACACACAAAGAAAGACATCATTTTCCGAGGAACTTGTATATGTTTTGAACTTGATGATATTTCCTATAACTTTATTGGGGTATAATTGATATTCAACAAATTGATGAAACATCAATTCAAGAAATTGATGTTCAACAAATTCTTATATAATTTATATAATAATGCTATATAAATTATATAATGTCACTATCATGGCAACTGAGATCACAAGTATATCCTAAGAGTAAAATGCTTTCTGTCATTTTAGAAAAGCACTTAATTTGCATTTTCTAGAAATCCATATACATGAAATCATGTAGTATATAAGTACATACTTTCTGTGATTGCTCTTCCAGTTTCTTTTACTCAGTGTAATTATTTTCAGATTCATCTAGGTTGTTGGTATATTAATAGCTTATTTTTTATTGCTAACTAGCATTCCATTGTGTGCAATATCCATTTACCTGATGGATTCCATTTTTTCTTCCAGTATTTGGTTGTTACAATATAGCTGCTATTAACAGTCACACACAAGTCTTTCCTGTGAACATATGTTTTCATTTCTTTGGTTTCTTTTCTGTCTTTCATGGGTCATTGCCATGCCCTGTCCAATGTCTGAAAATAACAGTTTCATGTATTTTTGTTCAGCTTTTAATTGTTTGAAGTGGAAGGGCAAATTCAATTTCAGTTATTTTACCTTGGCTCAAAGTGGGTCCTTATCCCATATTATTTTCGTGACAGACCCTTCATCGATTTTTAGTTGTAGTTTTTCTTCCTATAACAGGTTAAATTCCATGAAGGCAGCAATATTTTCTCTACTTTTAAACCATTATTTCAGTTCCATATAAAATGTTTCTACCACTAGTTGAAACTCCATCAATATTGGTTGAATTAAGCAAAATTAAATGAACTCAACTAACAGGGGCTAATCTTTCTGCACACGTCATGAGGTAAAAATGTGATTTGTACACTCAGCAATGCTATAGAAGACCCTGGCATTACATCTATTTCAATAGATTTAATACATTGAACTTTTATTATGACACTTAACATTTCATAAGCACAATATGGTGGCTGTAATTCTATACCTCAAGTGCCTATGCTAGTTATCTCATCAAAAGGGAGAACAAAGTAGGAAATAAGAGGCAGCTTGGTTATGGTGTAAACCTTCAATCTAAGAGGAAATATTTTTCCCAAACCTCCAATCTTACTTCTCCTTACATCTCACTGGACAGATCTAGTTCACATGGCCACTCCTAACAGTGTGGTGGCTAAGACATTCGTCACTTTTGTCATCTGGAGAGAAGAAGTTAATCAATGGGAAAAGTGTGGGACCATCTATTGTGTAGGCATCTAAAAGTGAAAATTTAAAGGAAGATGCTGAATATAATTGACCTGAATATAATTTAATTGTTACTTTTCAGTATTTAGAAAAACATATGGGCAATGAGGAACTTCATAAAAGTCATTTTATCCAAATTTCAGAAATGATAAATGCAGAAAGGAATAATAATAATAATAAATGCAGAAAGGAATCACTTAGTAATATAAATATAAATAATAATAAATGCAGAAAGGACTCCCTTAGTAACACAGAAAAATGAAGAATTAGCCTCAGCTTATAAACTTTTGAGTAAGCTGTAAGAATTACCTGGCATAGCAATGGACTAAAAATAGAAACATTAAGAAAGGTTTTCTGATGAACACAATAATCTAATTCAATAAATGTCTTAAAAAAGATTTATGATGTAACAGATGAAATGGCAGGTATGGAATAGTATTGAAAAGGAAGTGATTAAATTCATTATTAAATGACGTTATCAATGCAGTTTTTTTCGGAGCAAGTAATACCTAAATATATTTTGAGGATGACAAAGGCACTAGATAGAGAGTGGTATTCCTTTAGCCATGTGTATAGAAATGTAAACAAATATTGTAAGCGTATATTTATGTTTCTTGATTAACACTTAGGTCCTTACTGTAACATAAAAGAACATTTATGAAATAAACTTTGCAAATCTCTCTAGAAGCTTCTATTGCTTGAAAATACAGTATATATGTGTTGGTAGACAGGACATGTATTTGAGGGGATTAGGTTTGAAAAGTAACCATTGATTGGTTTACGAAGGGTCTTATATACCCTACTAAATGTCTAGGATGTTAATCAGATTAAAGTAAATTAAAAGATTAGTGGAAAAGGTTTGCATTTTTGAGAGATAACATTAGCAATAATGTAAAATATTTGGGGAATAAGTAAAGGGAAGAAAAGGAAGCTATTGTGAGAAATGACGAGGTTCTGAACCAAAGCTCTCAGACAAGTAGTGTCACTGGGAATAGGAAAGAAGATAATACTGAAAATATTTAATAATGTATTAGATGCAATGGTGAACATTTTAGTTTGGTTATCTACAAATAGCCTGAAACAAATGCTTAGTAAGCGTATTTGGTGAGGTTATAGTGGGGCTGTAGGGGGTGTCATCCTGGGAAAAAGGAATAAGGACGAGAAGGGAAAAATGGGGAGAGAGGGTTTACACTCTGAGTCGGCCTTTCCTGTGGGCAACTGGATGCTTGATTCTTTGCAATCCTTTAAAAAAGCTGCCGGGCGCGGTGGCTCAAGCCTGTAATCCCAGTACTTTGGGAGGCCGAGGTGGCAGATGACTAGGTCAGGAGATCGAGACCATCGTGGCCAACACAGTGAAACCCCATCTCTACTAAAAATACAAAAATTAGCCAGGTGTGTGGCGCGCACCTGTAGTTCCAGCTCCTTGGGAAACTGAGGCTGGAGAATCATTTGAACCCGGGAGGCAGAGATTGTAGTGAGCCAAAATTGCTCCACTGCACTCCAGCCTGGCGACAGAGCAAGACTCTGTCAAAAAAAGAAAAAACATGTAATATATCTTAAAATTGTCTTTTGTAGAGGGTAGAGAAAGAGGCAATCATTTCTCTATTAGGTCACATTCCCCACTGCTCAATGTTTATTTAGCCAATCCATGGTTAACTCGCCTCTTTCTGTGGGTTGTGCATGCATGGGCAAAGAGTGGGTTTCTACAACTTCCCACATCAGCTGGATGGCTCAGCAGGGCTGCAGCACTGAAACAAGAAAAGGTGCTAAGGCGGTTTGAACATTCACAATGCCTGAAATCAGAGACAGATGAGAGAGATCAAGAGGATGTGCGTTGATACATCAGAGGCGTCTAATTCAGTAAAGGAGAAAAGTACACACAGAATGAATATGGAATGGGGAAGCCTCAAAGACTATTAAATTAGCATGACAAACTGATGTGTTAAGATGTTTGTTGTTATACTCTTAGAAATCATTATTTAGAAAATTATGTGCTTGTGATATTAGGTGGGGTGACTGCTACTCTGGCAGCTGAGTTGTAGATGGGAGACAGACAATGTGAGATAGTTTTCCTACTTTCCAAAATTGGTGAGCTCTTTTTCTCTTTCACTAAAGTTAGTTAGTTAGGCTTCTAAATAGCCTTTCTAAGAAAAAGGAAAAAAAATGACTTTCAAATCATAAAATGTGCCCATGGAAACCTGTTTTCAGACACTATTTGGAATTCTTTTTACCAAAGAAAGTGTTCTTCATAGTAGAACTCCAAGCTTAAAAGTTATTTTGCTTTGAGATTCATCTCTGAATGTTGCTATGCTAAAAGAAACTTTCACAAAACAAGAATAAAGCTTTTAAACTTCACACATAGCCACAGGGATACCTTCCTCATTGCATAGCCATGGGGATATCCAGGGCTTTAATGCTAAGGAAAAAAGGCAGCAAATCCCTCTACCCACCATACCATCTGGAGGACATTTACTAGACTGTCACACATGCACACACACCTGGATAAGAGCCTGTGAACAGTGTCAGCTGAGTAACAATATGGACGTATTTTTTTTTCTTGACAGTATAATTCAAATTATAATTATAATATGCTTTTAAAAACATTGGATTTTTTCTCATATTTTTTAAAATTTTAGGTATTTATTCACTTAATATATTTTGAAATAAGGAATCACAGAAAAAATGAAACTTATAGGAAGTCTTCAGGCTTAATTTTCTAACTGTTTAATCACTAAACATCAAGGAACTTTAGGCAGTTACCAAGTGAAGTCACATATGTATTTAAATCACCTACTTATTTATCTATCTATAAATTAAAATTAGAATATTTACCAGCTTTTCTGTAAATTTGCATCTAGGCAAATAACTGAGTAAAAATATTTTGAGCAGATAAGACAATGTGCCCCAACAAAAGAGGAATTTAAATTCAATGTAGCAACATTATAGTTTGAGGAATTATAGAAAAATTAGACTAGAAAAATAAGCAGAATCCAAATTATGAAAGATCTTTAAGTCATATCATGTTGTTGGCAGTGTCTAAAGTCACTGGAAACCACTAAAATGTTTAATCATGACAATTAATCTGATTGCTTCTAAGCAAGCATGACGTGGGAAAACCAGTTGAAGGCATTATGCACCATGGACAGGTGTTGGAACAGAAACCTCACTGGAGAATCTCAGGGAAGGAGTGATATGTGACCATGTACAACACTCTCTAAACCAAAATTATATGAAAGGGATCACAGAATTAGGCAAAGGCCCTAAAGGATCTAAGACAGAAGTATTGAAAATGATATTCTTCTTATCTTACATATGTGCAACTGATTTTAAAAAATTAAATTACCACCCCCATTACTGTTATATTACACACAGTTTTGTAGCTCATATTGACCACATGTTGTGGCCTTTTAGATTTTGAGACTATTGCACAATTATTAGGGCTCACTATTTTAAAACCTAACTTAGGGTTACTGCAATTCAATTCTGCTACTAACAACTTGAAGTTAATGCAGACTCCACAAGTTAATGAACATAGTCCCTAAGACGACCCTTACTCAGACTCCAATTGCCCTATGGGTGTTCCCAAATTCAGGGTTCTCCCAGGCTTGGTAATTCTTTAGAATCACTCATAGAATTGCAGTTTATTTTAAAGAAAAAACACAGGGCAAAAAATAATTGACAATATCAACTACCAGCAGAAATATAGACAAATCTGGACTTTCACCTGATAATAGGAATACATGTTAGAACAATGACATTAGAAAAAAGTATGGCATTTCTACAGAGTTTAAGATTTCTCTCCCTTATGACTGAGCAATTCCATTCTTAGAAATACACTCAAGAGTGAGAGTGGGCTGAGTGATGTAGTGGAGTATGTCCTTCTAGAAGTTATTCTCCCAGAGAAACAGCAATTTGAACACCTATCTGTGCAAGAAAAACCCTTCACAAGAGCTCAGAAAAACAGGTAAGAGATCACAGTATCTGGTTATAGCATAATAATAAGAAAAGATGTATTGAAGAGGGTAGGAATGACAGTTTTACATTACTCTCAGTACTCTTTCCTGAACCTCAGGCAGCACAGCATAACTAGAAATGTGGCATAATTGGGAAAAGGAGAGGAAATTAGCATGGAATTTTGCCTTGGAACATAGGATCAGGGCCATCACAGTAAAATCAAACACTGGGCATAACCCCTTGGCCTCTGACACCAGACTGGTACCTCCAGATGGAGCTTCTAGACCTGCCCCAGAACCAGACATGATTCAGGCTGCATCACCACTTACAAACTACAGCAGACTTGGCCCTGAATAAACCTTAGTGCCAGGCAGGCTATGGCACCAAGGGCCTTAGGAATCCTCCAGTGCTGTACTGGTCTCAGAGTAAGTGGGCTTCTGCTGTGGCCCAGTATTGCATTAGCCTCAGCAACCACAGGATCGCCAATGCCATCTTTAGCTCATCCCCAGGCAGCACAACTGGAGAGAAACACTGTTTTCTTGGGGAAAGAAGATCGAAGTAAGCATAAGACTTTACCTCGCTACCCAGTACCAGGCCTGCCTCAGTAAAATCTAACATAAGGCAGAAATTCTCCAACCCTGACACTAAGCCGGTACCCACAGATGGAACCTCTAGACCACCCCAGCACCAGATAGGATTCTGCAATCCCAATGAGACAAATTCACGCTCCAGTTCATATTATGGCCAGCTAACTACACTGACATTTTCCTTAAATAAACTTCAAGGTATATAATCTTCAGGCCTTGGACACAGCCAGCACTGTGCTTATTTTGGTGACCATGGGCCTTGGGTGTGATCCAGTGTTGTGTCAGCTTTGGCAGCAAAAATATTTAGGCCCCAATAGTGTATGGTTAAGTGTCTTCCAGCATTGCAATTCCTGAAGCAGTCACGAGCTTAGGGTTCTCACTAGTCAACCTTCCCTGAATCTGCGAATAAGCTCAAAACTGAAGAAAACTCGCAAACAAAACCACACTACAAATATTGTATCAAGTGACTACGCCAATGGGTAGAAATTGATGTACAGCCACAAGAATCAAGAGCATTCAAGAAAATATAACATCAATAAATGGTCAAAATAAGGTGCCAGTGACTCACCCTAAAGTGATAAGGGACAGTAAAACTACCCAACAAAACATTCAAAGAAGTTGTTTTAGTGTTCAACAAACTACAAAAAATTACAGAGAAACAATTGAGAGATTTATCAGAGAAATTTAACAAAAAGATTGAAATAATAAAAAATTAGAAACTCTAAAGCTTAAAAATAGAATTAATAAAGTAAAAAATACAATAGAAGAGTATCAACAGCAGGATTGATCCAGTCAGAATAAGAATCTCTCTTATACACTCAGAGGAGAAAACTAAAAAGAATAAGAAGAAATAAAAAATAATTGCAAAATTTTCAACTTCAACATCCCACTTTCAACAATAGACAGGTTACCTTGACAGAATATCAATGTAGAAACATGGTATTTAAACTACACTCTCTATACTGAATAAACCTAACATTTACAGACCGTTCTTTCAAATGGTTATAGAATGCACATTCTTCTCAAACTCAGATGAAACATTTTACAAGATAGATAACCTGTTAGGTCACAAAACAAGCCTTAACAAATTTAAGATTAAAATGAGTAAAACTTACCAGATTCAATAAAATAACATCAAAAAGCAAATTTACAGGTCATTATTCTTCTAGAGAGAGTAGAGAAAGATGGATAGAGAGCTTATTTAAATAATCAATTACATAAAACTTTCCAAACCAGCAATTACCCTGGAATGGGAAGGTCAGAGGTCTCTCTGAAATACAAATACCCCAAGACATGTTTTAATCAAACTGTCAAAAATCAAAGACAAAGGGATAATCCTGAAAGCAGCAAAAGAATAAAAACAAATAAGATATAAGAGAGTTCCCACATGTCTAACAGCAGTCTTCTCAGTAGAAACCTTATAGGTTTGGAGAGATGAGATCATATATTCAAAGCAATGAAAGAAAAAATAAAACCCTACCAATAAAGAATACAGTATCGACAATGCTGTCTTTCAGACAGGAGAGATAAAGGTTTTTTGCACAAACACAAGCTAAGAAAATTCTTCAGCACTAAACCTTTTTTGCAAGAAATGCTAAACGATATTCTGTAAAAGAAAAGGGTACTAATTAATAACATGAAAACTTCTGAAAGTATATAATTCAAGTGTAAAAGTAAGTAGACAACAAAATTCTAAATAGTCTGATAATGTATTGGTGCTGAGTAAACATTAATATGAAGTTAAAAGACAAAACTATTACAAATAATAACTACATTAATTTGGAAGGTACATGAAATATAAAAAGATACAAATTATGACATTAAAAAATCAAAATGTTGGAGGAAGAGGAAGTAAGGAGTGGAGTTTTTTTCTTTTTTATTTCTTTTGCAAAGTTGTTACTATCTCTTTAAAATAACCTACTGAAACTATGAGATGGTTTCTGTAACCTTCATAGCAATTGCAAAGCAACAACATAGAAGAGATACACTAAAAAAAGCAATCAAAACTTACTACTTAAAAAGAATTCTTAAGCACAAAGGAAGACAGTAAGAGAGAAGTAAAGTAAGAAAGAATCTACAAAACAACAACAAAATTAACAAAATGGAGACAGTAAGTCATTACCTATTGAATGTAATTGAATTAAATTATCCAAATAAAGGACATAGAGTGACAAAATGCAGAAAAAGTGAAAACTCAGCTTTGTGCTGCCTACACTTCCCCTTAAGGATACACAAGGATTGAAAGTGAAAAGATGGAAAAAGATATTCCATGAAGAGCGGGAGTAGCTATATTTACATCAGATAAGATATACCTTAAGCAAAACTAGGTAAAATGAGAGAAATGATATTATATAATGATAAAGGTATCACCTCAGCAAGAGAATATAACAATTATAAATATGTATGCACTCAACATTGGAGCACCTAAATATATTGAGCAAAGATTAATAGATCTAAAGAAAGAGGTGGACTGTAATGCAAAAAAACAAGGGACTTCAACATCCTGCTTTCAATAATAGACAGATCACCTTGATAGAATATCAATACAGAAACATGGTATTTAAATTACACTCTATATTGAATAGACCTAAACAATATTTACAGACCATTCTTTCAAACAGTTATAGAATGTACATTCTTCTCAAGTCCACATGATAGATTTTCCAGGATAGATCATATGTTAGGCCACAAAACAAGTCTTAAAAAATTTAAGATCAAAATCATATCAAGTATCTTCTCAGACCACAATGTTATAAAACTAGAAATAAATAACTGGACAAAACATGAAACTTTACAAATACATGTAAATCAAACACATGCTCCTTAGCAATCCATGGGTCAATGAATAAATTAACAGGGAAATTAAAAAATTCCTTGAGGCAAATGAAAATGGAGATATAACATACCAAAACCTATGAGACACAGCAAAAGCAGTTCTAAGAGGGAAGTTTATAGCAATAAACATTTATCTAAAAAAAGTCTCGAATAAACAACCTAACATTGCACCTCAAAGAAGTAGAAAAACAAGAACAAACTTAAACCTAAAACTGACAGAAGGTAATAAATCATAATGATCAGAGAAGAAAAAATAAAACAGAGACTTAAAAAATACAAAAGACCAATCAAGAGCTAGTTTTTGTTTCTTTTTTTTTATTATTGGCAAGATAAACAAAATTCACAAGTTTTTATTTACACTAACTCAGGGGGAAAAGTATATAGTTCCCTCTTAGAACTTAGAACCCGAACAAATAAAATCAGGGATGAAAAAGAGATATCACTGGGTGTGGTGGCTCACGCCTGTAATCCCAGCACTTTGGGAGGTCGAGGCGGTCAGATCCCGAGGTCAGGAGATCGAGACCATCCTGGCTAACACGATAAAACCCTGTCTCTACTAAAAATACAAGAAATTAGCCAGGCGTGGTGGCGGGAGCCTGTGGTCCCAGCTACTCGGGAGGCTGAGGCAGGAGAATGGCATGAACCCGGGATGTGGCGCTTGCAGCGAGCTGAGATCACACCACTGTACTCCAGCCTGGGCCACAGAGCGAGACTTCGTCTCAAAAAAAAAAAAAAAAAAAAAAAGACAAGAAAAAGAGATATCACAGAAATGCAAAGGATCATAAAATACTATTGTGAACAACTATATACCAACAAATTAGAAAACCTACAATAAATGGAAAAATACCTGGACATATGAAACTTACCAAAACTGAATGATGAAATAATTTAAAACTTGAAATTTTGACCAATAATGAATAATAAAATTGAATCAGTTATTAAAAAATTTCTGATCAAAGAGAAGCCCAGGACCTTATGTCTTCAATGCTGAATTCTACCAGACATTTAAATGAAAACTAGTACCAATTATTCTCAATTTATTCTAAAAACATTGTAGAAGAGAAAATTATTCTAAACGCATTCTTAGAGGGCAGTTTTAACCTGATACCAAAACCAGATGAAAACGCAAAGAAAAATGGAAATCACAGGCCAATCTTCCAGATGAACGTGGATGAAAAAACTATCCACAAAGTACTGGCAAACTGAATTCAACAGTGAATTAAAAAGATCATTTATCATGATCAAGTGGGTTCATCCCAGAGATGCAAGGAAGACTCAACATATGCAAATCAATAAACATGATACATCATATTAACAGAATCAAGGACAAAAGCCATGTAATCACTTCAATAGACACAGAAAAGCCATTTAAGAAAATTCAACATCCTTTCATGACAAAAACTGTCAACAAAGTAGGTATAGAAGGAATATACCTCAATACAATAAAGGTTGCATATTACAAACACATAGCTAACTCCCAGATAACATCATACTGAACAGGGAAAAGTTGAAACTTTTCTGCACAGATAGGAACAAGACAAGAATATTCACTTCCTTCACTTTTATTTAACATAGTACTAGAAGCCCTAGCTGAGAAAACAGGTGAGAAGACACAAGCAAAAGTCATCCAAATTGGAAAGAAGAAAATCAAAGTGTCTCTGTAGACAACATAATTATATATATAAAAAACCCTGTATATGCCATCAAAAACTGTTAGAACTAGTAAATTAACTAAAGTTGCAGGATACAAAGTCAATATACAAAAACCAGTAGTGTTTCTACACACCCATAGTGAACTATCTGAAAAAGAAATTACAAAAGCAATACCCTTTATAATAGTGACAAAAAATAAAGATCTCTAAGGACAAATTTAACCAACGAAGTGAAAGATCTGTATACTGAGAACTATAAAACATTGATAAAATAAATTGAACATGACATAAATAAATAAAAAGATATGCCATGATAATTAATTGGAAAAATCATTATTGTTAAAATGGCCTCACTAACAAAAGTGACTTACAAATTCGATGTAATTTCTAACAAAATACCAATGACATTTTTTACTACAATAGAGAAAGCAATCCTAAAATTTGTATGGAACCACAAAAGACCCTAAATGGCAAAATAAATTTTGATCAAAAGAACAAAACAAAACAACAAAGCCTGTGGCATCACACTATCTGAATTCAAAAAACACTGCAAAGCAATAGCAATCAAAAATGATACTTGTATAAAAATAGACACATAGACCAATGGAACAGAGTAGTGAACACAGACTTGCAGCCAACGGATCATCAACAAAGGTGCCAAGAACACGTATTGGGGGAAAATACAGCCACTTGAATAATGATGCTAAGGATATTGAATATACAGGAGAATAAATCCAGAGCTCATCTCTCACCATATACAAAAATCAAGTCAAATTTCATCAAAGACTTAAAGGTACAACCTGAAACTACTAGAAGAAAACATGGAAGAAACAGAACATTGTTCTAGGCAAAAATTTGTGTGTGTGTGTGTAAGACCTCAAAAGCACAGGCAACAAAAGTGAAATTGGACAAATGGGATTTTATCAAACTACAAGTTTCTGCACAGCAAAAGAAACAATTAACAAAGTGAACAGACATTATACACAATAGGAGAAAAGATTTGCACACTATCCATCTAAAAATAGATTAATAACCAGAATATACAAGAAACTCAAAGAACTCAATAGCAAACATAATAATAATCCAATTAAAAAGGGACAAAAAACCTAAATAGATGTTTCTCAAAAGAAAACATACAAATAGCCAACAGGTATATAAAAAATACTCAACATTACTAATAATCAGGGAAATTCAAGTTAAAACCACAAAGAGATATCATGTCACCCCAATTAAGATGGCTATTTAAAAAAATGCTGGTGACGATGCAGAAAAAGGGTAACATTTGTACACTGTGTGGGAATGTAGAATAGTACAGCCATTATGGAGAACAATACGGAGGTTCATCAAAAAACTATAGGGAGATCTACCATACAATCCAACAATCCAACTGGGTGTATATGCAGAAGAAATCAGCGTACAAAAATCAGTGCTGCATGTTTATTGCAGGACTATTCACAATAGCCAAGATATGAAATTAACCTAAGTGCCCATTAACAGATGAATAAATAAAGGAAATGTGGTGTATATACACAATGGAATACTATTTAATTATGAAAAGAATAAAATCTTATCATTTGCAGCAACATGGATGAACCTGGCAAACATTATGTTAAGTGAGATAGGCCAGGCACAGAAAGATGGTATTTATCTCACTCATATGTGCAATCTAAAGGAGAGCTCATTGAAGAGTAGAATAGTAGCTACCAGAGGCTGGGGAGAGGAGGTGCAGTGGGGATTAGGAGAAATTTGTCAACAGGTTCAAAGTTACAGTAGACAGCAGAAATAAGTTCTGGTGTTCTATTGCACATTAGAGTGACTATGGCTAAAAATATTGTTCTGTATATTTCAAAATGGCCAGAAGAGAGAATTTTGAATGTTCTCATTACAAAGAAATGATAATTGTATGAGATGATAAATATGCTAAATACACTGATTTGGTTTTTATACAATGTATACATGTATGGAAACATCACACTGTATTCTGTAAGTATACATGACTATTATGTGTCAATAAAAACAAAATTTTAAAAAGTAATGCCTGATACTTAACATCAGAATAGATATTTTACGAGAAAAAAATTATCACCATAGTTCATATTAGCCATGAACTAGAAATAGCTCAATAACTCAATGCCTATTCTATTCCATTCCATTCACTCTTCTATTCTATTCTATTCTATTCTATTCTATTCTATTCTATTCTATTCTATTCTACTCTACTCTACTCTACTCTATTCTATTCTTTCTAATTAATTCTGTTCTTCATTTGTATATAATTGATATTACACAGCATGGAAATTTTCTATTGCTCCCTACAATAATATGAATAGTGTAACACCACATAATACTGCCAAAAAAAAAAAAAACAACGAAAAAACTATATTCAATGATTTCATTTATACATTGGAAGTCAACACCAAATCTACATTCTATTGTACAACGTTTTATGTATACTTAGGTGGTAACACACAAATATAGGGTGTGATTTTATAAACATCATGAAAATTGTTACCTATAGGCTAAAGGCATATAGGTTATTGAAAAGGATTATTCTAAGGGCTCCTGGGATACTGGCAATATTCTGTTTCTTGGACAGAATGATGATTTCATGGCTGTTTAATTTTTAATAATTTGTACACTATTAATCAACAATAAGAAGATTATACCATATGTTACATTTTATAAAGTAAAAGTCAAATCATCATGTGTATACTTTAAAACACAATTTTAAGTAACATATTATCTATTTTTAGACAGCAAATTACATAAATATTTTACCCAAGAAAATATTTAAGAATGTTAAAGTCTATCCTTTATTAAAAGCATCACACATGTAATAAGCATTTATTGTTCCTAAATATGTAGCAAACTCCAACAGTGTGAAGATAGATTCAATTTTTTTTGTCAATTTTCTTTCATGGACATATGTACTATGATCATCAGCAGCAGCTATATTTAGAATTACCATTTTCTAAGCATTGCTGTATTTAGAATGTCTAATCCGCTGTGTTTAAAATAAAATAAACTAGTTTTAACAAAATTTGAAGCTTTACCAATGAGCACTTATTCCAATCTTGTATGTTTCTAGGAATTATTTAAGAAGTAAAATTATTTTGATTAAAATATAAGTTTTTCCTGGCAGAGCAGATGCTCATCATTTTCATTCCAGTATGTTTTCATTATCGGCAGATTTTGTGTGTTATATACACTTCAGTAAACTACATCAAATGGCTCAGAAACGTGTTAAAACATATTTGCTTTAATTTTTACCAGTTACAGAAGCAAAACAATTAGAATTAATTTATATTAGATTCAAAATAATGTGGAAAGGGTTACTTGTTCACTGGTGTTATTTCTGAAATAAGTTTATGCTAGAGGGGCTTTTTTTTTTTTTCAGACGGAGTCTCACTCTGTCGCCCAGGCTGGAGTGCAGTGGCATGTTCTCGGCTCACTGCAGACTCCGCCACCCTGGTACAAGCAATTCTCATGCGTCAGCCTCCCGAGTAGCTGCGTTTACCGGCACAAGCCACCATGCCGGGTTAATTTTTGTATTTTTAGTAGAGATGAGGTTTTGCCATGTTGGCCAGTTTGGTCTCGAACTCCTGACCTGAGGTGATCTGCCCACCTGGGTTTCTCAAAGTGCTGGGATTAAAGGCATGAGCCACCGCGCCTGGCCTAGAGGGGACTTTTCTTTTCCTCAGGCTCGTGCTTCTTTTGGAGAAGACTCCATTAGAAAAGCATCCTGGCCCCATGACCCAACCCTTCTCATGTGCCAAAGGGTATGGTGGCCAATCTGAAGGAGCGCCAAATGTCCAAAGCTGGATAATGTGAGCACTGAAATAAATAATGCTATATTGTAATATAAGCCAAAGAATAAAATAAATGTCCATGCCTTGGAATTAATATAAATAAAAAATAAAAGCATGGACAAATCATAATAATTTATATGGATACTTTCCTTCTCCACCACTAACAACACCAGGAGGTAAAGCGTAATACACCTTTTCCTTGAGTGTGTGTTCCAGGAGTCTCCTGTATATTCCCGGTTTCAGTTCTAGAATTAGCCATTTCTCCAAGAAATCCTGGGTTCCTTTTACTGGAGAATGGCATTTAGAAATCAAGATTTGGGCACTGGGTATGTTGTGGCAGCTAGATGTTCACTGCTCCAGTAGCTTCTCACCAGACAGACTGAAGAAATGTAGATAAGTATCCTCATCTATATGTATAGACATAGCTATAATTAGTTCTGTTAAATGTGAGTTTCTACTGATGTCTCTGACTAATCTATCACTGTGTGGTTCATTTCAGTATTCTTCTCTTGTTTATTTGTAACTTCTTTCTGTGACATTGAGAAAGCTGTCTTCCATTTTCCATAGCATATTTACTTTTTAAAATCATCCCTAGATACATATAAAGTAGTTTCAGAATTGCTAACTTGTACCCCTGTGAGAAACAAATTTACCCACTGGTGATTTTACTCACTTATTCCAGTTTTTGACTTTTAAAATCCAATCGAACTTGATTTCACAAAGTTACTTTAAGCCAGTTTCTTTTCTCTTACTCTCCAACTGAGGTTATATCCTGTGTTTGTAATGCAGTTAAATTTGTTTGTTGCAGTCTGCATTCCACCCTGGGATCACTATAACTTCTAACAATTAGAAAAAATGCATACTTGAAGGTTCACTTTCTATATATCTTTGGAAGATACATGGCTATGCTTATAATATATAATTTAAAAGTAAATTTGAATCAAATGGATTTTAAAAAAGCAAAACATACAACTGACTACAAAAAAGTACAAAATTAACCTAACTATAGATGAAATAAAAACGACGTTATACAAGCACCCGCAAGCAAAAATGAATTAATTCACGAAAATCTGGAGCACATAATTCAGATGTGTAATTTTGCTAAGACAAATAACCTGCCAGATAGTTGTAATTTTTACTTAGTTTTTTTTGGTGGTATTATTAATATAATGATTCTAGAACTATTTTGTGTACATCGTAAGATAGAAGAAACAAGTAAATTTAGTGATACTGTCAGGAGCCAGCATTTTCACTATGGCAGTAGGAAAGTAAACATATGTAATGTCAGAAGGAAAGGAAGAATCCTGTGATATTAAACTGGAGTTGGAGAAATCAGTCCAAAGCCATAATCCTTTACCAAATGTCTTCAGATTGCTGTCCACTGAAGGAACCTAGAAGAATAACACGGAAGTAGCAGTGAGCATACATATTGCCCAGATCTTGGTGTGCAAATACCATCTCCAAGTAAAAGGAACTAGGGCTCTTATTTAAAAAAAAAAAAGTATTTAGTTCAAATCTAGGGCTGTATAAAATAAAATGAGGCTGGAACATCTTATGGGGACTGAAATTAAAAAAACTTGATTGCATCAAAAAGATACTATAGTCAGCTTGAATGGCTTCCTTTTTGGGAAAATTGGACTACCAAAAAGAATAATGTTATCTGTCTAAAATGAGAACAAAAAAATTGAGGGAAATAGATAAAATAAGACAATAGAACATTGGCAATTGTTAGAGCAGTTTAATGTGTAATTGTAGTTTAATGCATCATTCTCTTTACTTTTATTTGTATTTGAAATTTTCTATAATGAAAAGTATACTATATGTATATATTATGTTATATATGCTAATATAATATAATGTACATAATATTCTATACATATATAAAACTAAAACATAAGTAAAATGTGGTAGCTACAAGAATATAAAGTTTGAAAAAATAAAGTATAAATGTAACAAATTCAAATCAGTGTCATATAAAGAAGTTAAATAAAAAACCAGAAGCTCACAGAAAAATTAAAATGAGTAATTTACCTCCAAGCCTAAACCAAACTAATTACCAAACATGTTAAAATTCAATTTAAATAATATAATCATAAAACAATTAGAATAAAACAGGCAATTAATGACTTTTATCAAATTGGGAGAAATATTCCAAGCAGAAGACTGTAAAATCGAAAAAGAAAAGAAATAAACACTTCTAAAACTCTTGTATATGAGAAGCAAAGGACTGTATATCTGAGAGGATAATGACTGACTTGCAAAAATATTAAGCTAAAATTCAATTATCCTAGCTCAGAAAAGCACCTGCAAATAAATAACATAATAAATATTAATAATAATCTAATAAAGTAATGAACAAAAGATAATTGCAGATTATTCACCAAATATGAAAGCTACTAGTTAGTAGATTTAAGAATAAATTTAACTTACCAGAAATAGGATATTCAAATTAAAGAAGAAATGAGATTCTGTATGTGTTCCTATTGAGTTAGAAAATAATTTATTATTATAATACCAAATATTGTTCAGGGTGGACTGAGATAACTACTCCAATAAACTGAATATGAACATTGGACACCCCTTTATTGGGGCAATTGGGATATAACTAACCAGTTATTTTAAATGTTCATATATTTAAGCTCTCAAAATATATCTTAAGAAAATTACCATCTGTGAGGTTATAATTAAAAATAACTTGTAGCTTAAAACACAGAACATTATTGCCCCAAAATAAGTGAATGTTGCATAAATGTTAATCTATCTATTAAATATGGTAGCATAGAAGTCTAAAGTCATATATTATAAGCATTTCAAGATATGCAAAATATATGATATTAGAATTAATGAGAAAAGAACATATTCATAAGTAATATAATTATAATTTTGTAAAGAAATATAAAGGAAAAAAATTGGAAGGCAAAACAGCAGTCTTATGAGTAGCTATCTATTGGTGGCCATTTTAAGAATAATTTGGATTATCCATGTATAATTATTTTTCAATGAAAAATGAAGTTTGCATGTAATTTGTCAAAGCAACACCATTTTGAACACAACCAGAAATAAGAATATATTCTGTGAATAACTGAATGAAATAAATTTGTTATCAGTATTAAGTCAATACACGGGGCAATATCTTGAAATGTAATGTTAAATGATGCCATAAGTATGACATATTACATATTCTGAAGCGGAAATTAGCCCTGTGCAAGCATCATTCAGTAAGGCTTTCTTTGCGACCTATTCTAGATATTAAAATTTCAAGGTTACTGTCAGTTAAGATCACTCAGTTTGGACTTCTTTATTAGTAATAGGAAAGATTATTTTAATGCCCTACAACAAGAGCAGCATTAGCAGCTCACCAGTTGTTTAATGAGAATTGAACCCAAGAATATACAGATGAAAATGGTTTAACATCTAGTGCATTCACATCAAACTACAAACTACAGTATATTTTGTATATTCATTATCAATTTTTCTGCTGAAAGAAATTACTAAGACATTTACCCAGGTGCAGGAAACTGGTTTTTTGTTTGTTTGTTTTTTCTTCACCTTTTCTAGTCTTTTTATGCAACATTTTACTGTACTACTTCCTGATCTTTTTTTTATTATTATTATACTTTAAGTTCTAGGGTACATGGGCGCAACGTGCAAGTTTGTTACATATGTATACATGTGCCATGTTGGTGTACCGCACCCATCAACTCGTCAGCACCCATCAACTCGTCATTTACATCAGGTATAACTCCCGATGTCATCCCTTCCCCTTCCCCGCTCCCCACAATAGGCCCCAGTGTGTGATGTTCCCCTTCCCGTGTCCAGGTGATCTCATTGTTCAATTCCCACCTATGAGTGAGAACACGTGTGTTTGGTTTTCTGTTACTTGCGATAGTTTGCTGAGAATGATGGTTTCAGCTGCATTCCATGGTCCCTACAAATGACCACGAACTCATCCTTTTTTATGGCCGCATAGTATTCCATGGTGTATCATGTGGCCATATTTTCCTTAATCCAGTCTGTCACTGATGGACATTTGGGTTGATTCCAAGTCTTTTGCTATTGTGAATAGTGCCGCAATGAACATATGTGTGCATGTGTCTTTATAGCAGCATGACTTATAATCCTTTGTGTATATATCCAGTAATGGGATGTTTGGGTCAAATGGTATTTCTAGTTCTAGATCCTTGAGGAATCACCACACTGTTTTCCACAATGGTTGAACTAGTTTACCATCCCACCAACAGTGTAAAAGTGTTCGTATTTCTCCACATCCTCTCCAGCACCTGTTGTTTCCTGACTTTTTAATGATTGCCATTCTGACTGGTGTGAGATGGTATCTCATTGTGGTTTTGATTTGCATTTCTCTAATGGCCAGTGATGATGAGCATGTTTTCATGTGTCTGTTGGCTGTATGAATGTATTCTTTTGAGAAATGTCTGTTCATATCCTTTGCTGACTTTTTGATCTTTTACAGTGTCCCACCTCAGCAAAAGGCCCTGCTGATCGATCTAAACCACTTTCACATTGAATGGGTCATTTTCTGTGTCAGGACTGATTGATACTAATTGTGGGGAAACATCTGTCTCAGTCTGCTCTTTTTTAAAGTTAAGACTTTAAAGAAACAAGTACATCAATTGAATTGCTCTGGTTTTAGTTGTTTTTGTTTTTAATTATTGGTGTATAGATCCCTGTGTATGTAGGACCCTGAAGATACGAAGTTCTTTAATAGGCAAAACAATGACTTTCAAAGTCTCAAAGTCTTTTTTCTCCATCTGAATTGCTGAATCGGGAGGAATTTTATCAATTTTTCTGACATTTAAAGAAAATAAAACTCCTGATCAGAGTTCTCCAGACAGTGTCTCTTCAAATCCTGCAGTGCCCTTTAGACTACAATTACTTCTTTGTGATTCTTTCAAATGTCTCCTAATAGCAGCAGGTCTGGTTGAAACTGTCCACTTTTGGCTCACTGGGTTTTTAATTTTTAACTGCAAATGTGTGATAAAATCAGAGGAAAAGTGAATGTTCATTGATTGCAGTTATATAAAAATGTTTTGTTTAGGCCTTTTGTGCCATGCGGCCAGCAATACCTGATATGGCTTCCTCCAACTTCCAGCTATGATATCTATATAATGAAAATAAATAAAATGCTACGAAAAAATTACAAAACTCTAACACCTTTGGGGAAACAAATTATATGGCCTCATGGGAATCTTTGCTAACTTCCTATCTAGTAAAATTAGATTAAGAGTAACCTATTTGGGCTTTCTGATGTGAAATCCCAGGCTTTCTCTCATGAAAGGGGATTGCTAAAGCAGAAAATCAAAATGGGTAAGACAGTGATTCTTGCATTCCTCAGAATATGTCTCCTGACTCTAAATGGTTGTGTACCTTTTGGAAATAGCTGCCTTTCACTTCTGTACTGAAGTACTTTCTCCCTTTCTCTCCTCTCCCCTTCTTTCTCTCTCTCTATCTGTCTTCCTTCTTTTTGGTCTTAACAGTGTAGAGTGACATGAGGCACAGTACTTCACCAAAAGTATTCACCTGTTAATTCTGCTATTTTCTCCATCCAAATCTAAGTGTAAATAAACTACCAGGAAAGAGTGGTCTAAAACTGACGATGGTAGTGAAAGGCTGTATCTAAAAAAAAAGTTAGATTAATAAAGTTACATTAATAGAGCAATGTATAGAAACATGGAAACATAAAGAAGAAGAAACTGTAGCAGACAATTATTCCATTCATTTAGTACTTATCAATTGAGATTTACTATGTGCAGGTAGTACTCTAGGCCCTTGGAATACATCAAGCAAAAAAAAAAAAAAAAGATCTCTACCTCCTTGGGGCGTATTTGGAAGACAGGCAATAAATAATTCACCTTTACAAAAAGTAAATTATATAGTGCATTAGAAAAGGGACTAATGGAAATGAATAAGTAAATCAGCAAAGAGAATCAGTTGAGCTATTACAATCGTAGAAGTCAGAGTAAACGATATTGAATAAATGAAATGTGTCACAGTTGGGAAATACAGCCATGGGAATTAATGGTAGAAGAGTATTATTCTAGACAGAAGGAATAATTACAACAAAGACTCTATGTTATGTGTGTTCCTACTGTGTTTCAGTAGCAACAAGGAGGCAAATGTGGCAGAGCAGAGTAAATAGGGAAAAATGTTAGAAAAGGATATCAGAAGACTAAGGACAGACCAAATAAGGATGTCTTGCAGGCTATTTATAGACATTGATTCTTTCTTTGGTTAAAAAGAAAAAAAGAAAGGCAAGGCATTTGTAGTAGTCGGTGTTATCCAGAGAAACAGAACCAATAGAGTATATATTGCCACATAAGAGGAGATTTCTTATGAGAATTGGCTCACACGGTTATGGAGGTTGGAAGTCCCATAATATACTGTTTGCAAGTTGAGGAACAAGGAAAGCTTGTGGTGCAACCAGGCTGAATACAAAAGGCCTGAGAATTGGAGGTGGTGTGTGGTTAGTATAAGTCCCAGGGTCCAAATGCCCCCAAAGCCAGGAGCTCCAACATCCAAGGGCAGGAAAAGATGTCTAGCTCAAGAAAAGATAGAAAGTTTTCTTTTCTTCCACCTTTTTTGTTCTATTTGGGCCCTGAATGGATTCGATAATGGCCACCTACACTGATGAGAGTAGATATTATTTATTTAGTCTACTGGTTCAAATGCTAACCTCTTCTGGAAACAAACACTCTCACAGGCACACACAGAATAATGTTTCACCAGGTGCCTAGATAGCCCTTAGACCACCCAAACTGACACATAAAATTAACCATCACAGCATTATAAAGTTTTGAGTGGAATACTAACAATGTTTGATTTACATTTATCATGATCTCTGTAAATGCACTGTTGAGGATAGACTGTTAAGACTACAGAGGGTCAGGGTAGAGGCAATGATAGTAATGAGAAATGGACTAATAATGACCTAGAAATATTAGCTGGAGTGAACACACAAATATCAGATAAAATAGACATTAAAAAAACAGCAGAGAGAGAGAGCAAACAAAACAATTTATAATTTAAGCACACATGTACCAAATATAGAGAGAGCAAAAACAGCCATCAAATATATAGACAACAAACACTTATAGTAATACAAGGAGAAATAAACAATTAGTTAGTGATAAGTAGAAACTTTTGTATTAGTTTCTTAGAACTGTCATAAAATTACCTCAAACTCTGATGGTTTAAAACAAAAGGCTTTGAGGGTAGAAGTGCAAAATTAAGATATTGGCAGATCATTCTCCCTGTAAAGGTGCTAAGAAGGACTTCTTCCTTGCCTCCTCTAGTTTCTGGTGATTTGGGGAAATTCCTGGCATCCCTTGGCTTGTGCAGCGTAAATCCCATCTCTTTCTCTATCTTCACAAGGCCTTTCCTCCCTTGTGTCTGCCTATTTGTCTACATATGGTCTTCTTATAGGTCACTAGTCATTGGAGTTAGGTTTCATTCTACTTCAGTAAGATAAGACCTCATCTTAAATTACAACTGCAAGGATGCTGTTTATAAGTTAGGTCAAATTAGGAGGTTGTGGGCATTCATGAATTTTGAAGGGACACTATTCAACTGAATAGAGTTTATTCTCTTCCCACCCTCTACCAAATTTATATCTATTCTATGTGTAGAATGCTTTCATGCAATCCCAACATTCTTTAAAGTCTTAACTCACGGCATCATTAATTCTAAGTCCCATATTTTATCTGGATTCAGACTGAAAAACTTCCAAATCTCGTCATGCAAATTATCTAAATCAAATAGGGGCAAGACTTTGGGCATAATCTATCCTGAGAACAATTTCTTTTCTTCTGTGGATAAGCCGAACTAAAAACCAAATTATATGATTCCAAAATATAATGGTGAGACAGGTGCAGAATAGACATTCCCATTCCACAAAGCAGAAATTGGAAGGAAAAAAGGAGGTTACAAATCAAGAAAGTCCAAAATCAATAAGGTAAAAATTCCATTAGATTTTAATGCCTTCAAATAATACTCATTGGTTGGAGGTGGCACGCTCTGGTCCTACACAGGTCACATGAGCCCCAGCCTCTCAGCCCATGAAGGTCTCATTGCCTTGACCTATGGCTGTAGTGCCCCTGCTCTCGGTTTCCTGCATATAGAATCCTAGATGTCTGATAGTTTTTCTTAATTTTATTCTGTCTGCCCTCTTCAATCTAAGATGGCAGTGTTTTTGCTGATACAATATTCTCAAAATTCTTGTCAGTCTTCTGTGGAAATCAAGGAGATCCATGACATGACAAAAGAAGGTTTTCCACAAATCCTTCTTGAATAACCCATCGCTATGTTGGCTTCTACTGAGATAATTCATTGGACTTATAAATTACACGATCTCCTCAGCATTAGTATTTTCCAATCATACTTGTGGCCCTGTTTATAAGCACATCTCTGGGATAGGCTGATAATTTTCTATATCAACTTAGTGCTGCTTCCTTTGTGCTTAGCAGTTCCTTCACCAATTTATCTTTTTTTTTTTCTTTTTTTTTTTACATTTTACCATAAGCGGCAGGGAAAACCAGATCACACCTTTTGCATTTTGCTTAGAAATCTTCTCGCTAAATATTTAAGTTTATTACTTACAACTTCTACTTTCCATCTAATAACAGAATGTAATCCAGCCTGGTGTTTTGCCTTTATAAAAAGGATTGCCTTCCCTTCAGTGTTCAGTAACATGTTCCTCACTTCCATCTAAGACCTCCACAGAAGCACCTTAAATGTTCATGTTGTAGCAGCATTCTCTTCATGTTGATACATGAATCATCTTAGAAGATAGAAGCCTCCTCTATGCTCTCCTCACTTCTTTCTGAACCCACAACAGAATTGCCTTTAACATTTATATTTCTACCAACAATCTCTTCAAGAAAATCTAGATTTTTTTTCTTTTGTGCACCTTGGAATAATTTTAGCCTCTATTTATCATCCAATTCCAAAGCCTATTTTAATGTGTAGTTATTTATTAAAAGAGCACCCCATTTTCCAGCACCAAATAGTTTTCTAGTACTACTGTAACAAATTAACCCAAAGTTGGATGACTTAAAAAAACAGACATTTATTTTCTCACGTTTCTGGAAGATAGAGGTATGAACTCAAGGTGTTGGCAGAGCCCTGCCTCCTTTAAAGACGTGAGGGAAGGACCCTTCTTTGCTTCTCTTATTTTCTGGTGGTAGTTAGCTATCATTGGCCTTATTTGACCCATGGCAGCGTGACTCCAGTCTCTGCCATTGTCTTCAAATAGGCCTTTTCCTTGTGTGTCTGTGTGTCTTCACACAACCTTCTTATAAAAGTGTACATGGGGAGTGATCCCACACAAATAAAGCTTTGTGTAAGCATATTATGAATAGTTGTACATCATAAAGTTAGATAACTTAGATAAAATGAAAAAATTCCTATGAATATGTAAACTAGTGAAATGAACTCAGGAAGAAGTTGACAATTCGAATAGACAAAAGCAAGTGAAGAGATGGAAATAGAAGTAAAAATACTATCCACAAAAAACAAAACAAAAAATGTTCAGACCCAGATGGCTTCACTGCTGAATTCTACCAAACATTTGTAGAAATATTGGTACCAATTCTTCACAAAATATTCCAAAATATAAAGGAAAGAACTCTTCTCAATTCATTCTATGATGTCAGTATTACTCCATCAATAGAATAAAACAAACTACATGATTATCTTTCTATACTTATTAAAACATTTGAAAATTCAACACAATTATATGATAAAAACACACAACAAATTAGGATGGAAGATAAATTTATCAATCTGATAAAGAACATCTATGGAAAACCCACAGCTAGCATCATACTTACAGGTAAAATACTGAATGCTTTTCACCCCAAGATTAGGAACAAGACAACATGTCCATTCACACCAATTCTATTTAAAACTTCACTGTGAGTTCCAGCAAGGAAAAGTAAGAAAATAAAATAGAAAAGAAAAAAAAAAAAAGAAAAGAATATAAATGTAAGAGTTGAAAATATCATATAGTAAACAATTCAACCCTGCTCAAAAAGTGGTCCAGTTGTTGATACTAGGAGGTAATTTTCACATTCTTGGAATGTCAAGATAGGAGCACTTTTGCTTACCTGAAGTCCTTGAGGTAGACACATAGTAACAACGTGACTCTGGATGGGGCTTTAGGTGAGTTATATGATATTAGCTCAACCTCCTAAACAGATGGAGCTAAGATTGGTCATGGAGGCAGACAATTGTGCTCGAGGTGTAGAGGTATAGAGGCCCAAGTCCTCTGAACATCAGAGATTGGGTGAGCTTCCCTGTTTGGAAGTATGCTGTATATATTGTTCCATGTTGATAACAGGACAGTGATGTTGTCCTAACTCCACTGTGATAGAACAATTTGAAATTCTACATTTCAAGCTTTCCTGGACTTTGCCCTAATTCCAACTCCTCTTGGTTGATTTTAATCTGTATCACGCAGTTATAATGAACCATAACTATGATTATAACAGTTTTCAGTGCATCCTGCGAGTTCTTCCTGCAAATTATCATACTTGAGCATAATTTTTGGAACCACCCACACTTAAAATTGGTTTCAGAACTAAAGGCAATCTGTAGACTTTTCCTTAACTTTGCCATTGGCTAACCTTCACAATTATAAAGCTATTCAAAGGAAATATAGAAGTAAATATTGATAACCTTGGATTTTGGTAATGGATTCTTAGAAATGACACCAAAAGTATGAGCAGCAACAAAAACAAATTACACAAATTTGACATCAGCATGATTAAAATAATAAAGAATGACCTCTGTGTTTCAAAGGACACTGTCAATAAAAAAAAGACAACCCATAAAATGAATGAAAACATTTGTGAATCGTATATCTGATGAAGGATTCTATAAAGAATATATAAAGAACTGTTAAAATTCAAAAGTAAAAAGACAAAAATTGCAAATGAAAATTTAGCAAAGGACCCGAGTGTACATTTTTTCAGACAATACACAAATATTTGTTAAGCATATACAATTATACAGCCACTTTAGAAAACAGTCTGGCAGGCCAGGCATGGTGGCTCACGCCTGTAATCCCAGCACTTTGGGAGGCCGAGGCGGGCAGATCACGAAGTCAGGAGATCGAGACCATCCTGGCTCACACGGTGAAACCCCGTCTCTACTAAAACTACAAAAAACTAGCCGGGCGAGGTGGCGGCGCCTGTAGTCCCAGCTACTCAGGAGGCTGAGGCAGGAGAATGGCGGAAACCCGGGAGGTGGAGCTTGCAGTGAGCCGAGATCCGGCCACTGCACTCCAGCCTGGGCAACAGAGTGAGACTCTGTCTTAAAACAAAACAGAAAATTAACCAGGTGTGGTGCAGGCACCCATAATCCCAGCTACTTGAGGGACTGAGGCAGGAGAATCGCTTAAACCCGGGAGGCAGAGGGTGCAGTGAGCTGAGATCGCACCACTGCACTCCAGCCTGGGTGACAGAGCGAGACTCCGTCTCAAAAAAAGAAAACAGTCTGGCAGTTCCTCAAATGGTTACCGATACAGTTACCATATGACTCAGCAATCTATTCTTTGTTATATACCCAAGAGTAATAGAATAATCATGCATATATCTTCATGCAAAACTTGTGTATGAACGCTCATAGCAGCATTATTTATAACGACCAACAGTTAGAAACAATGCAAATGTCTATCAACTGAATAATGGATGAACAAAATGAGGGATATATATACAATAAAATATCATTTAGCCTTATAAAAGAATGAAGTACCAGTATATGCTATAATATGAATGAACTTTAAAAATATTATGCTAAGGGAAAGAAGCCAGTCAGGAAAGACTTTACAACGTTTTTCCATTTTTATTAAATGTTCTGACTGGCAAATCCATAGAGACAGGAATTAGATTAGTGGTTGCTTAGGGTTGACTGGGAAATTAGGGGGGTAATATCTAGAAGATATGAGGCTTCTTCTTGAGGTAATGAAAATGTTCTAAAATTAAATGTGATGGTGGTTGTATACATCTGTCAATATGATAAAAACTGTTGAGTCCTACACTTTACATGTGTGAATTGCATGGTATTTGAGCTATAGCTCAATGAAATTGAGACTGGAAATTGAGACTGGAAAGGAGGAGTAGAATCATTTTTCTTTTCATTTTCTTATACATTTGAATTTGCTAAAACAAGTGAATATTACTTTTGTCATCTAAACATATATTTAAATAAAGTTTTAAAAAATATTTAAAAAGGACAATGAAGTTGAGTTTTGAAGGCATAATGATATTTTACAGTAATACTATTTCCATCCAAGTTATTTTTCACATCTAAAGTAGACATAAATACATGTTCAGGTACCCAAGGCTTCCAGAATTATATACCAACATATTATCTTGAAATATTTTCCTAGAAAGTATAATCCAAGTAACCTAAAATAAAATTCAAGAGTTTACATTTATGAGTTTAAGAACAGAAAAACTTTTATGAGAAGACAATGGTCAGCATTGAAAACCATGAAATATTAATTGAAATAATTTCTATACCCCTAGTCTCACTTGAATATTTCATAGCTGTCACAAGCTTTTCAAGCCATTTTTATCTTACACACACACACACACACACACACACACACACACACAACACAATACAGTATATTATTCTGTTAACCTAAGCCTCACAATTGCTCAACCAGTGCTCTAGGAGTCATTGCTTTTATGTTTTCCTTTTCCTCACTTCCATATCCATATGTAAGCAAATCATACTGGTTTTATTTTTACAAAAGAGCCAGCATCCTCTGTCTTCATTCATTTTGTGCTGCTATCACAGAATAACTGCAACTGGGTAATTTATAAAGAATATAAATGTCTTTCTTTCAGTTCTGGAGGCTGGGAAGTCCAAGATCAAGCCACCTGCATCTGGAGAGGACCTTCTTGCTGCATCATAATGTGGCAGAAGGTACCACATGGTGACAGTGAGGCCAAAGGAGGTTGAACTTATCCCACTTCGGCAATAAAGAGCCCACTCCTGTGATAACAGCATTAACACTTTCATGAGGGCTCTGCCAAGTCACCTCTCCTTAAACCCACCTCCCAATACTACTATTGCAGTGGGGATTAAGTTTCTGCTACACACGTTTTGGAGCACATATTCAAATCATAGCAGCCTCCAATCTGGAATGTCTGCTTTTTGTTTTCTCTGCTCTATCAATTATTGAAAACAGACATAGACATCTTTTTTAAAAGGTAATTTATTTCTGTTACTTGCTTAACCTCTCTCAGTGTTTTTCTTTTTTGGAATGTATTCATGGACTTTTAACTCTCTGTTCTCCCCTGGCCTATGTAGAAGTATTGGCCTTTTCTTTTCTGGGCTTTTAGTGTACTCAGCTGTTTCCGATGTCAGCGTATTGAACTTAAATTTCCTCTCTTTTTAAAATTCTTTTTCACTCTTCCGTTTACAACTAAACTCAAAAACTATATTTTTTGACACTTTCTTCACTTCCTGTTTCTGCTATTTCCTTGTCATTGAATGCATAATGGTTGAGGCCCTATTCTGTGCCAGGTATCACTTTAAGCACAGATACTACAATTTTGTTTGATTTTGTCATGATTTCTAATTATGCTGCCTATTTTCTATCCTGACTATTGACTCTCTCCTTGCCAAGATCCTTGTATCATGTTCTGAGCAGTATCCTTGCATATAGTTAGCCCAGCCTCATAATAGACTCAACAATCACTCTTTTAATGAATGTGCCATGTCCTGGTTTATAAACACAGCTTTTCTACAAGTCACACTATAAGCATTGTACAAAAGCCAATCTGGAGTAACAATGCAAGCTAGAGTTCTTCATCCAGAACTCACCCTAATCTAAATACTCCATTTATGCTTCATGGTTTTATCTCCTTGGGTTTTTGTTTCTTTGCACTGTAATTCAGCTTTTAATATTTGCTAAAAGTCTTGTTCTTTAGGCATTTATTTATTTATTTGTTCAACAAATATTCACTGAACATCTATTATTTGTTAATCACTTTGTTAAGGACAGGAGATTTAGTTGTAAATAAGATAAATATCATGCTGCTTCAAATGAAGTTCATAATCTATCATACAAATAATTACAACAAATCGTATAAACGGAGTCTCGTATTATAGGAAAAGTCAATGTTACATTACAGCATATAGAAGAGAAACTGATCCTGGCATAGATACTCAAAATAGTTCTCTTGGTAGACAGATACACATTTAAGCAGAATCTTAATAAAAATGTTCACTTTCTCAAAGAGCTGATTGGACCCAGAGAGTGACCAGGTTGTATCTCATTCTCTAGTTTACAAACTCAATCACCTTCCTGAATTCCTGGTTCTATAAAATCCTTTGAGTGTAGGGGAACTTTCAGTTTTATCTCTGAGAGATTCTCTCAAGTCTTCCTCCTAAACTCTACAACAATGCCAGTAACGAATCTCACCCTCCGTAACACTCAGCAACTGAAAGTAGATTTAAGAAAAAGTGTGAAAGATGGAACTCACCAAGTGAGGTCTTAGAGAAGGGGAAAGTCTGGAAGTAGAAGGTGAGAGAGTTACAGGACATGGTCACAGAATATTTTGACAAACTTTTCATTGGATTCAGAAATGGACACGGGAAGAAAGGAAAGATGTTGGGTATGTGTCTGACACTGTTGTAAAGATTTCAGATTTCAATTGAATATTATAGCTTATAATGTGGAGTAGCTGAATAAGAAAGAATGACCGTGTTGGAAAAATATATTATTATGATATCAATAAAGATCTTGAAAGTTTTACACATTATGAGAGAGGGAAGGTAAAGTATACAACATTTTGCTTAACTTTTGATATTAAATCTATCAGGATAAAGGACAGAGCACAAAAGACAGGCTGGCAAGTGTTATATCCAATGCTAAGATGAACTAAAGTACTCAAATGTGTCTTAACCTCTACGTTACTCTGGCTTCCCAGGGAGATGACAGTATTTAGAGGCACCTGCTAGCATCAACATTAAAGTTATGTAGTTATGTTTTTCACTTCCATTTTAATAATTATCTTGAAATTATGTTTTATGCTAGTGTGTATTCATATGTATATACGGTTACATAAACATGCACACATATATGTACACACATGAACTGTGGATATATACAATTTGGGGTATAATTTTGAAAATTACATTGAAATAATAAAATGCTGACATTAAAATAAAAGCTAAGAAAAATAGATTAATAGAGAAAACTTGCAAACATAAAATGTAAATATATATGTATATCTGCCACATACACAATATATGGCAACATTACAATAGATATTCATAAATTAAAATTTTTTTTATTAAATCTGTTATTTGGGAAACATATTGTTTGCTTTTCAAGAACTATTTAAGCACTCTTCTGGAAATATAAATTATACTACCATTAATTTAAACTCTGGTATAAGTTGAAATCCTCTTACACTTATCTAAGAGTATAGATAACTAATGTATTGAAAATTCATTGTATAAGATACTGTTACCTATGATTTTACTTTATACACAGGATAGTAAATCTCAAAATTGTATAGTAAAATTTAATGATACAAATGTTATAAATGTACATATAAATATTTAATGGATTTACTATGCATAATAGGAATAAATTAATGTTCAGCAGTAATGTTAATCTATATTTAACATCAACTTACAAGTAAACTGGATATACTCCTCAAGTCTTTAGAGCATTAATTTAAAATTTTCCAAAATACATGTTAAGTTTTAGTTTCTCAGATTGAGACAGTACAGAATATTTCCTAGGATAATTTTATGCAATGAATCTAATGATTGTTATCTAGAGGAAGTTACTTGAAATGTACATATTAATATTGATAGATATTTTCATCAGCAGATATCATATAAAATGAGTTTTGTGGAAAATAGCCAAGAATGATCAATGTTATATTCTTACACGTGTAAAATGTGAAATAGTAAAACTCTCCATTTTAAACCGTTGTTCACAGAACATGTAGAAAATAACATGTGTTTCTCAGATAAAGTCCCACACCATTAAAATACTCTTCCTGAATAAAGATTACTTAAGTATATATTCGAGTAGGGCAAATGTGTCCTTTTACAGATCTGGTTTCTTCTTTTTTTTTTTTTTTTTTTT
>NW_016806973.1:1442053-1490049 GCF_001698545.2 Rhinopithecus bieti | reverse complement strand
AGATTGCTTGAGGTCCACTCCAGACCCTGTTTGCCTGGGTATCAGCAGCAGAGGTTGCAGAAGATAGAATATTGCTGAACAGCGAGTGTACCTGTCTGATTCTTACTTTGGAAGCTTCCTCTCAGGGGTGTACTCCACCCTGTGAGGTGTGGGGTGTCAGACTGCCCCTAGTGGGGGATGTCTCCCAGTTAGGCTATTCAGGGGTCAGGGACCCACTTGAGCAGGCAGTCTGTCCGTTCTCAGATCTCAGCCTCCGTGTTGGGAGATCCACTGCTCTCTCCAAAGCTGTCAGACAAAGTCGTTTGCATCTGCAAAGGTTTCTGCTGCTTTTGTTGTTGTTGTTGTTAACTGTGCCCTGTCCCCAGAGGTGGAGTCTACAGAGACAGGCAGGTTTCCTTGAGCTGCTGTAAGCTCCACCCAGTTCGAGCTTCCCAGGGGCTTTGTTTACCGACTTAAGCCTCAGCAATGGCTGGCGCCCCTCCCCCAGCCTCGCTGCTGCCGTTTCGGTTAGATCGCAGACTGCTGTGTTAGCAATGAGGGAGGCTCCATGGGCGTGGGACCCTCCCAGCCAGGTGTGGGATATATTCTCCTGGTGTGCCCGTTTGCTTAAAGCGCAGTATTGGGGTGGGAGTTACCCGATTTTCCAGATGTTGTGTGTCTCAGTTCCCCTGGCTAGGAAAAGGGATTCCCTTCCCCCTTGCGCTTCCCAGGTGAGGCGATGCCTCGCCCTGCTTCAGCTCTCGCTGGACGGGCTGCAGCAACTGACCAGCACTGATTGTCTGGCACTCCCTAGTGAGATGACCCCAGTACCTCAGTTGAAAATGCAGAAATCACCGGTCTTCTGTGTCGCTGGCGCTGGGAGTTGGAGACTGGAGCTGTTCCTATTTGGCCATCTTGCTCCGCCCCAACCCTCATTCACTTTTAAAAAATGTTTATTTTATTTTAAGTTCAGGGGTATATGTGCAGATTTCTCATATAAATAAACCATGTGTCAAGTTCCACATGGCTGGGGAGGCCTCACAACCACGGCCAGGAGAAGCAAGTCACATCTTACCAGCACGGCAGCAGGCAAAAGGACTCTGGTTTCTTTCAATCAGTCCTAGAATTAAAATTCGTTAAATTCTCTTCCTAAGAATCTATATATTAGTTGTCCACTATTACTTTAGTGTTCTTCTACTGAAAATTAGAATACATAGGACAATGTCCTCAAACTCTCTGAAATGTACTATTTGCTCTACGCATCCTCCATTGAAGACAGAGTTACATGCTAAACACCTAGTATTGTGGTTTCCTAGGGCCCTTCTAGTCACTAGTGTGAAACAGTAACTGTACTTATTTTCAAATATTTCATTATACACTTTATCCATTATTAAATTGATATAGATGTACATAATCATAGAACTGTAGTTTAGAGGTGACTTTATAAATTATTCTAATTTATTTTCTGTACCGGGAATTGTTTCTGTTGCAGACGAAGAAAGTAAAAACTGCATTTCATTTATAAATGCCTCTGCTGGAAAATTCTTTCTTAAAGCAGATTAAACTATAACTTTCTAGTATTTTATAACTGCATATTCTAGTTATGCTTTCTGGTACACATAATAAACATGTTCTCTTTGGCAAAACACAGCTCTTAGATATTTAAAGAGAACTATCACAAATGCCTGTCTTTTCTTGCCATGTTAAATACTGTGGGCTTCTTCTGGTACTCCTTAAGCTACTACTTTATTATCCAGCTTTTTGGCTTTTGGTGATCCTTTCCTGGCCCTACTTCAGCCTGTCAACTTCCTTTCCATCATAGGTAAAGAGTACAGAGTGCAATTCAATTATTTCCTTTATTTGAAAATGGAACTGTATCTTGAATAACAATCAGGCAATATCCTTCGGTTACAATTGATTTGTAATCAATTAAAACTTCACGTAAAACATTAATTTTAACACTTAATTTTCTTTTCAATATATATGTAAGCATTTAGGATTTCACAAATAAATTCAGAATTCTAAATTTGTAAAAATGAGTTGCAAGTTTCAATACACTAAAAGGTGGAGAAGTAAAATTTATAAGGAAACCTTAAGATATCACATTATATTTGGCATTATAGTGACTTTAATTTTAGTGAACAATAGAGAATAAAAGAGTGGATATTAGTTTATATTTTTAGTTTGAATTAGAGGAGTTTGTCATTAGTTTGTTTATGAAGCAAAGTGCAGGGAACAGGTTTGTGGAAGAGTGGAATTTAATTCTGAACACACTGATCTTGAGTTCCCTGCAAGGTTTCCAGGCAAAGAGGTCAGATACACAGTTGAAGAAAAGATCAGACAGAAAATGGAGAAAAGATCAGACAGGGCTCAAAAGTAGACACAAGAGAATGGCGGGATTTCTACTTTGAGAGAAATCATGCTCATCAATGCATATGAATTTTAAGTTATCTGCACAAGATTTTGTGAACTGATTAATTTTGTCCTGTTAAAATAAGCAAACTATACTACTTTCTATTCTTCCAGGTATGTTCAAAATTATCCAGTGTAAATTTTAAACATATCTACATTATCTGTATAGATGTGCTATTTGAAGACAGAGGTAGGAATGAGCTTTATAAGAAAGGTTGTAAAAAGAGAAGAGAAGTCTGCGGACATGAATTCAGAAAAAATTTTATCGTGTAGTTAATAAAAAGAGAAGGATCCATAGGAGAGGCTGAAGAGTATCCCAGGAATTAGCTGGATGCTCAGAAAGTTTATTTCTATTCTTCCCAAACACTCCACCGGCAGACATTTTCCAGCTTCCTGGTAGTTATACTTGGTCGTGTTACTGATTTCTGGATAACCGAGAATTTTATGGAAATGAGAAAAGTGAGTATCTGACTTCCACACATGATCTTCACTGCTTCATTTTTCTAGTTTCTGGTAAACGTGCTAAAGAAAAATGAAAGGACCTTGGATCTCTGGATATCGTCCTAGAAGGGAGTTTCCCAGTGGAGCTGTCTAACCTGGAGCATCCACAAAAGTGAGAACTATATTTTTCTGTTGCCTTACTATTTTATTATATCAGTGCATATGGAGAAAATTCTTTTCTGTTAAACTACCATCCAGATCATTTGCTTTAATTCCACTAGCTACATGTTTTTAGACTTTGTGTTCCATTTTTCCACTTCTTTGTATGCCCCAGGATTTGTTTATTTAATACTAGACATTAAGAATATTACACTGTAGGCCGGGCGCGGTGGCTCAAGCCTGTAATCCCAGCACTTTGGGAGGCCGAGACGGGCGGATCACGAGGTCAGGAGTTCGAGACCATCCTGGCTAATACGGTGAAACCCTGTCTCTACTTTAAAATACAAAAAACTAGCCGGGCGACGAGGCGGGCGCCTGTAGTCCCAGCTACTCGGGAGGCTGAGGCAGGAGAATGGCGTAAACCCGGGAGGCGGAGCTTGCAGTGAGCTGAGATCCGGCCACTGCACTCCAGCCTGGGTGGCAGAGCAAGACTCCGTCTCAAAAAAAAAAAAAAAAAAAAAAAAAAAAAAGAATATTACACTGTAGAGATTCTGGTTGGAGGCACACTGAAAGGAGTTGAAAAGCTATAAATACCTTTTAAAAGCCGATAAAGGAAGCCTATATTCTTCAGAGACCTTTGGAACCTAAAGGAAGAAGAGATATAGAAAGTAACCTATGGATAATATAATTTTTTAAATCCAGTTAACTTATTTACTTTAAACAAGGCTCAACCACAGGGAAGAATATAGGGAAATTAGAGACTGAACATGGAAGAAAAGGTAGAATAACTACATATTTCTGGGAAAAGCAGAAAATATATACAATAAGAGTACAAGTAATTAAGATGCATTTTGGTAATGCAGTTTCAAAGGTAAAATTCTGTGGTCTTTTTCTAATTGACACATTAATAATCATCATATTTTGAGTATGATTGATGAAAGGTATAAATATTCGTAGCTAGAACATATATATGGCATAATTTTTCAGTATTAGCTATAATGGTATTATAAGGCACTTTAAAAATTTGGCTTAAGTTGACCAACACTATTATAGTAATCATAGCAATTGAATGTTAAGTCAGTTTGTCATGACTTGTTTAGTGAACACATATTTATTTCTGTCAATCTTTCTGAATTTAATTTTCTGGCCTTTCAAAATTAATCAAGTATATTCGTTTTAAGAAATTGTGCCACCGGGATCAGAGTATCTATCCACTTATCAGCGTGTGTATGTGTGTGTATACGTGTATTTGAATTTCCTGAAACCTGCACATTTAAAATCTGTCAAATATCTGTCTAGGGTCAACACCCTTTTTATTTGATGCTTCTAAATCTAACATGGTATTAAAAAATAGGCAGAAAAATAAGGGAGGTGAAATTCCCAGTCAGGTGTCATACAGAATTTTGAAATTTGTGAGATAGGATGATCACAGTATGTTATGTGTGGAATACACTTGGGTTGAATAATTGAGATAATTAATGGAAATCATGGAAAAGAGGAGATAACCAAATACACATTTCACCTGTTTAATTAAGTGTTGCAGTGTCAATTCTGGTTGTTGTTATGAGGACTATCATTATTCAAATTTCTACCAGTGTTTTCCAAGCCTCAAGATAGATGATGATATATGTGAAATCATTATAATAACCTGTGTATAATAGCCTGTGTTAAAGAAAGGTATTTCAGGGTGCCACAAACATAGCTTTAAAATATACCACTTTCTTTGTATCTCTTTCAGTTGGACTTATATTTTTACCTATTTCCTATACAGAAGTGTAGGAAAACCCAAAGGAAATAAACATATTTTTTAAATTCGTGATTTTTCAGCTCTGATTCAACATTCTTTACAAGACCAAGCCTATTTTTTTGAAATGCACAAAAAATTACAAAGCATTACAGCACTTTGCCGCTCGCATGCAGACGATTGAAAGTTATATCTTTTAATATGTAATCCAGAAGATTGTTTTCCTAGATGTCCTAGAAGCTTGACCAATCGGAGAAGATCCTAAACAGCATTTTATATCAATTATGTGCAAAACCCTGCCAATTATCTTCTCATATAATCTACATCAATAACCGAGAAGCACAAAAGGTATAAACTCAAACCATCTGCTCTCACTACAGTAGGCAACTGAGAGCTTAGACAATAACTCACACAGTAAAATACTCCAATACATTTATCTGGGATCATGCTGTTTAAGTGGGATTTGTGATTAAAAATATCACCACTTTAGCCTATCCACTATTAGAAAATATGTTTTCCCTTTTAGGAAAAGCATTGTCATTTTGTTTTATTACAATAGTAAATTAAGAGAACTACTGCCAGCTATCTATAAAGAACAAAAACTGCACTTCCAGTTTATGCTTCACTGTAATTCTTTTCCCTGTTGATGTTAACAATACCCAGGCTCTTAACAAAAAGAAAAGGAAAAAAATAGCCTCCAGAAATTCATTGCTTTGACACCTGTGTAATTTTTGAACCATGCTAAATGCCAAAATAAAGCTGTATCAACATATAAAATGTTAACCGAAAGTACCTATATGACCTAAGAAAAAGGGAAGTATTTAAAGATAACGGTCACCTAGGATGGCTGATATTTAAAGATAATATAATGCGACTTTTTCTAAGCATTTGAGACACAGAACTGGCAGTTGGCAAAAATAGATATGATTTTAAATGCTGTTGCAATGAGAGTACAGAAGACAGACAATTCCCTCCTGTTTTCCATCAGTGTCCTTATCTTACATTATACCATATTCGACCTGTCAAGATATTTCAATATTTCCCACATTAACAACAAAGATATGTAAATGACAATATTGCACTGTCAAATCCCCTAAACATCTCTGTGTTTCATTTACAAATTATCGAGTCAGTTTGCTGATGAATTAACATTTACAATTATAATTCCCATGCATCTTACAGAAACTATATTTTACTTGTTCTCAGACTTCAATAATGTAATTTTGCAATCATGGTTTGAAAATTATACTGCTTGACATATTTTGCCAATTGATGAGGCATTACTTTAGAGTGGATTTTCTTCACTCTGTTACCAATTAAATTTACATTTTAATTAGAACAAAAAATTATACACTCGATGATAGATTGGGGGGATGAAGAAATATAGTAGCTTAAATATTCAGAGAAGTTATGTATTGTGCCATTTCACAATAAGATATTCACAAATGTTTGAAAAGCAAGGCAAGATTCTTATGGTTTGTGCATGAGCGCTATCCTATTTGGCTACCAGTATGTATATATAATTACGATATCATACAGTTTAGTATTCTCATTTATACATGAGGAAGCTGGCAAAAATATAAGTAAGGAGGTGAGCTTGGATCAGATGCACACATTTAAAACAGAAATGTAATTACGAAAACATTTTAAGTTATAAGGTACTATGAACAGTGTAGAAAATTTTGTCAAGCAATATTTCAACATCCTCAAATTGAGATTTTTAAAAATTGAGGTTGGAAATAAATGAAGAAATTTTATTTTCCAACTATTGTTCCTAAAACAGTCTCTTTTTTGCTGAAGTCAGAAATACAATTTCTCTTTTAATTATTTTAAATTTTATTTTCATTTTCCATAGGTTATTGGGGTGCAGGTGGCATTTGGTTACACGAGTAAGTTGTTTAGTGGTGATTGGTGAGATTTTGGTGCACCCATCACCTAAGCAGTATACACTGCACCCCATTTAGAGTCTTTTATCACTCGCCCCCCTCCCGCTCTCCCCCCCAAGTCCCCAAAGGCCATTGTACATTTTTTCTGCCTTTGCATCCTCATAACTTAGATTCCGCATATCCGTGAGAACATATGATGCTTGGTTTTTCCATTCCTGAGTTACTTCACTTAGAATAATAGTCTCGAATCTCATCCAAGATGGATCACTAAATTTCCTACACTGTTTGAAAAAAAGTGATCACGCAAAAAATATCTTTAACAGCAATGGATGATAATAATTACCAAAATTATAAACGCTATTTAAGATGTTTGAAATGTATTAAGCTACCAGCAACAGGAAGATTTAAAGATATCCCCCAAGATTCCCACCCTCTGGTGTATATGCTCTGTATAATTGACTCTCCTTGCCTGTGGGTTTGAACTGTAAGTATGAGGGGTAGCCGCTCCCACCACATAACTAAGTTCTGTTGCACAGCACAGTAAACTTTAAGAAATGGAGATTACCCCGGTGTGTTGATCTGATTAAGTTAGGCCTTTAAAATAAGAAGTGCCGTGTACGGTGGCTCACGCCTGTAATCCCAGCACTTTGGGAGGCTGAGGTGGGAGGATCACGAGGTCAGGAGATCGAGACCATCCTGGCTAACAGGGTGAAACCCCGTCTCTACTAAAAATACAACAAATTAGCCTGGTGCGGTGGCTGCGCCTGTAGTCCCAGCTACTCTGGAGGCTGAGGCAGGAGAATGGAGAGAACCGGGGAGGCTGAGCTTGCAGTGAGCTGAGATCCGGCCACTGCACTCCAGCCTGGGCGACAGAGCGAGACTCCGTCTCAAAACAAACAAACAAACAAACAAACAAACAAACAAACCAAAAAACAAACAATCAAAAAAACAAAGAAGCATATTGGTTCTTGCTGGTGAAAGAGATACAAAGCCTGAGAAGACTTGAAGCCCCAGAGAGTTTCCAAGGCTGGTTTGAGGATGTAGGAGGCCATGTGAGGCCATGAGAGTGACCTGCAGCCAGTAGCCAGAGAGGAACTGGATTCTTTCACCAATCTGAATCTGCTCGGAAGAGGGCCTTGTGCTGCAGCTGAGAATGCAGCATGTCAAAACCCGATTTCAGCCTTGTGAGTACCTGAGCAGAAAACACATCAACTTTCCAAATTTCCGACCTCCCAAACTATGAGCCAATAAGCAGCTGTTGTTTTAAACAGCTATATTTGTGGTAGTTTGTTTTATATATAGCAATAGTAAACTAATAAACCACTTAAAACTGTGTAAAACCCAAATTACAGTCTACGGTGGAATACGTTGTTATGATTCCATCATAAAAAAATCCTAAATTAGTTTTGAACAATCTAAAGTGACATTGATATAGATTTCTTAAAATACAATACCAGTGTCCAGAAATTTTCTCCATTCAACAAATATTTGTTGAGCAGCTTCAACAACTTTTTCTCAGTGTGTGGGTTCTAGCAGCAAAGAGTACAGACACAGTCTCACCTCTCATTGTCTCTCCAAAGAGGCCCAGAGACATATTCTGTCTTCTGGAAACTGAGGGAGAAGTATGCTTCTCATGATCATATTTATTAAAGTATGAGCATGATTAGAACATGTCTTCTTTAGAATGATTTGTTTCCCTATACAAGAATAGGGAGGCAAATTGTTATTATTTATTCCCTAAGCTATTTTATGGCCAAAAAAGACAAGGCAAGCTAAGCAATTGCCAAACTCCTTAATTATAGTATAAAGCAAATTTTCTTTTTAACAGAAGTATGAGTTTACCAATTCTGTTTAACTATGAAGTTGTCTACCTAAAAATAATAATAATGCCCCCTGTATCAATTTTGATGATGCTAGGAATAAAGAATAAATTAGATGCTGTAAGAGAGTTTTACTAAGCATGAATCTACAAAAAGAAGTAAAACGAACTTTAGTTTGATAAGGACATTTGGAATAGAGAAAAGATAAGAAATAAAATAATAGATTGTCTATAATGAAAAACCATTTATTGCTTAAAGCACACTCATCCAAGTCATCTGATTCTCAAATTTTATTGGCTTTGTGCTATTTTAAGTGCTGTAAAATGTAACTAAGAGCAATGCACATAATTATTGTTTATAGATAGGCAAATGTACTCTTTCTAGTGAATGTTCAATTGACTTCCTTCTATTTAGTTTACAAAACTAGTTCCACACTCATTTGTAATTTATTTAATGTTCTTTTACTTCATATAAATTTGTGGTTCTTTTGAGTTCTCAATTGAGTGGGACAACAATCCTCCAGTTTCCTCATTAATAATGAGTTAATTCAAATCTTTAGCACATATTCATTTTATAATCACATGAGAATCATTATTTTATCTTTTTTCTTTTGAAAATAATCATTTAGTTCTATGAGGAGAGAGCCAAAATTACGAGACTTCCAAAAACATTAATTCTGTGTTTTAATGATATTCACAGTAAGTCATAATTTCTTCTCAGTTAATCCTCTTAGATTTACATGGTTTTGCCAAGATTGAGGAACTTCTTCAATGTACCTAATTTCTAATTCTGTAATTCAGAATTTTCAATTTAGAAGTAAGAATACCATAAATAAAATGAAGAATTCCACCAAATAGACACCCAGCATTAATCCATCTCCTCTGCCCTTCTTTTTGGGCTTTATTTTTGGACATCATTTTCTATCTGTGGTAGGCTGAATTAACAGTTCCCCAAAAATATCCACATCCTAATTCCCAGAATATGTGAAAACATTACCTAATATAATCCCTGGGTCCTGTGAATATGCTATTTTGCTTTGCCAGTATATTAAGGATTATGAGAAGGGAAGATTATTCTAGATTATCTGGGTGAGTTCTGTGTAATCACAAGGGTCCTTCTGAGAGGGAGGCAAGAGAGTGAGAGTTAAAAAAGGCAATGCGATGACGGAAGCAGATGGAGAGAAGGAGACTGGAAGATGGGAACAGGTCATAGAAAGAGACAGTCAGATATGATGATGCCACAACTGCCAGCCTTTAGGATGGAAGAAGGGACCCCCAGCCAGGGAATGCAGGAAACTTCTAGAAGCTGGAAAAGGAAAGGAAGAAGATCGTCCTATAGAACTTTCAGAAGGAACTCAGCCCTGCCAACCTATTAGAGATTTCTGACTATTTTTTGAATTATAATACCTTTTCATTGTTTTAAATCACTAAATGTGTGGTGACTTATTACAACAGCATCAGTAAACTAATACTCCATCTAAAACGACTGTGAGCCTAGTTGCCGTAGAAGCCTCTTTTACACTAATGTTTTCATGGTGGCATCAAAACTTAGTATCTAAGAAGTTCAGTGGTATAGAGGATTATAGTTAAAGATCCTTACCAAGTTTTGAACATTTTAAAGGGCATCTTTTTACATATCAATCCAATATTACAACAGTACTTCATTATCTTTATAGAAAATATTTTCACATAGCAGGATTTACTAAGTACACATGGGGTACTTGGCTTTTCAGTAACTTACGACATACTGACACTGCACCAGTGCTTCACAGATACTGGGATATTTACGGTTCTAAATTTTTTTGATGAAGAAAGAGCCAGTCTGGTTTTTGCTAATTTAAATTTCAATCAGTAATTTATACAATTTAATTTCCAAATAAAATGTCATCTAAAGACTGGATTGCTTCTTTTGCATTTCTGCCCTCACTCAGAGTCATGAGTAATGTGCAGAGACAGCAACAGTATTTAATAAATGCTCATTCGTGTGTGTACGGATATACAGACAAATGTATATACACACAAATGTATTTTTAGAAACACAGTCTCACTCTATCATCCTGACTGGAGGGCAGTGTCTCTATCATAGCTCACAGCAGCTTAGAATCAGGGTCTCAGTATGTCAGGCTGGCTGGAGTGCAGTATCTCTATCACAGCTCACAGCAGCCTTGAATCAAGGTTTCACTCTGTCACCCTGGCTGGAGTGCAGTGGCTCTATCATAGCTCACAACAGCCTTGAATTCACGGTCTGAAGCGATCCTCTTGCCGCAGACTTCAAAAGTGTTGACATTACAGATGTGAGCCAACACACCTGGCAGCTCTTGCATATTTGAATATTTCCAAAAAATGCAACTGAGACCTATAAAAAGAGCATCCTATTTTTTGGCCTTCTCCAATCATATGGTATACATTGTATTTTTAAAAGTGAATACATATAACCTTTTACACCCTGATCATTCATTATAGAGAAGGGAAACAAGGAGCACAAAACAGTAGGCATATTTATGTTGGCTATAACTGAAGTGGGCCAGAAAATAAAATAGCCAAGAGTTTCAATCCTAATCCCATAAAAATTGTGACTTTTATTATCTCCAATACCATGCACCTCATTGAGCACTCAACACATCTTCAGAACCTAAAAATGAGAACACTTCTAATTCAAAGCTTTCCAAAAATAAACATTTCTCTACAAATTTAATTTAGTTTACATGTGCAGATTTATGTGAGTGAGACTATAAATATACTGCCTATATGTTAGAAATGATATCATAAATTCATTCTGATACCATCAGATTTGGAAAAATCCCCTATTGAAATATTAATGGTATAGTATATATATGTATATGTTTATATACCCACTTGCATATAAGGTTGCTTATCAAAAGGTTTTTTGTAACAAACACTTTTATAAATCAAAAACTAGATACATCTATGTCAGTGTGTCCTGAAGTTGAATAACCCGGACTGGTCTGTGTGACATGGAATCTGGTTCTCAGCTGGAAACTTAGGTCTCCTAAAATGAGGAGTCTGTCTAGTATTACGTATGTGGCATAATTCTTAAACAATGGCACTATGAGGATTCCACCTCATTATTATTTAAATAAGTTCATAAATGTTTTACTCAGAATTCAAGAAGGGAAGCTTTGCATCTTGATACACTAGTGGCATGGCTTCCCATCTAATTTGTTGTTGTTGTTTTAACAGATGTAGAGTTACCACAGTATCATAAAATAGTAGAGCAATATCCTAGAAAAAATGCTGAGGCTAACATTATAATGCATAAAACCTATCATCTCAACACATTTCCAATCCTTTGTACTCAGTTTTACAGTGGTGAATCCATGAACACATAGGAAGGGGGAAAAGAATTGGGTGACTATAACCGTAGATTGGAAACTTCTAATAGTACAATGTTATTAATTTAAGGCTTGCATATACAAAACTTGGTAAACTAAGGCTCTCCTAGGAATGTTAACTTATCCTTATTTAATATATATAACATGTGGTATTTTAAATTACCAGTTAGGTTTCTAAATACATATTTTATTGTGCAGGCCATATAATGCTGATGATATAATGTTACCATGAGAACTGTAACTTTTCTGTTCTGACTTGTATGTTTAGATTTGTAACCTTGTTGTTACATTAGCCTTGAATTGCTTTTCAGATGTATTTCTTGTGGTTCTGAAAGAGAAAGTGAAGAAAAAAATCATTTTAAAAAACACATTGAATTGTGGAAATATACATACTGCACAACAATGCTGAATTTAACAAATCTATAATCAATAGCACTTCAAAAGATGACAACCATATTGAAAATTAAATAATATGACATATTGAGATAAAATTTCACTGTTCCTGCCTTTTATTTTAATTTATTACCATAGAAATAAGTATTTTAAAATGTACATCCTTTCTTCCTATTTACATTTTAATTCTTTAACTTTCAATGTCTCTTGACATATGCACAAACTGGTATTTATCATTTGTGATACTTTGAAATTAATATATTTAAGTGTTAGATTCTATTAGTGCATTTTAATACTAACTGTTTTGCCTCAACAAATATNGTATTTTAAAATGTACATCCTTTCTTCCTATTTACATTTTAATTCTTTAACTTTCAATGTCTCTTGACATATGCACAAACTGGTATTTATCATTTGTGATACTTTGAAATTAATATATTTAAGTGTTAGATTCTATTAGTGCATTTTAATACTAACTGTTTTTGCCTCAACAAATATCATTTAAACAAAATATAATGCAGAAACCTTGATTAAAACATTTCTTAGATAATTCTATTAATTTACACACATTTTAAATATACAGCAGAAAAATAGGAGGTAGGTTTTACCATATGCTCTGATTTCGTTTAAAAGACAGTTAGGATTGGGTAATTTTTAATATTAAGTACACTGATGACATATATTTCTTTTGAGAGTTGATAATGAAAGTAAATTTGGATTTTTGATCCTTTGTGAAGCTGAAAAGTCTCAAGTGTGCACTGCTGTATAAAATAATATTTTATAAACATTTGCAAACTAAGACAAGTTGAAAATTATTTACATATTTTAAAATTATAATACTTCAGTTCAAAGGCTTCTAAGGAAAGTCATCTTTCCTCTGGTTGTATTCAATCTCAAAACAAACAAATATAAAATCAATATATACTGAACAAGAGAATTAAAGCTCAGAGCAATTTTACTTCCTGAATTATAAAAAAGTCACCGAGTTTAAATGTAACACTGCATGCGGAAGAATGGAAGGGGCAAAAGTTATCATACTCAACTCCCAAATACTCGATTTTTGCTTAGAAAAACAATACATGTTGTCATTATCATGAAAACTATCGGTACCTTTTGTGAGTACAGCTCTATATATTTACCAAGTTAAAATAAATGACAGAAGAGACTGTGCGACTCTGTTTTTTGCTAGGGTAACCTGCTATATAACCGTAGTGACCATAAGGAATAGATGTCAAGTCACTTAAGAGAGTGCCTCTGTGAGCATTTCTTGAAAATTCAACATGGAAGCTATTACCTCTCAAGAGACAATAGACAGGCATCTTGGGGATGAGTACATTTCACATGTGAGCTCTCCAAACTATCGCAAGGACAGAAAACCAAACACCGCATGTTCTCACTCACAGGTGGGAATTGAACAATGAGATCACTTGGACACAGGAAGGGGAACATCACACACCGGGGCCTATTGTGGGGACGGGGGAGGGGGGAGGGATAGCATTAAGAGAGATACCTAATGTGAATGATGGGTTAACGGGTGCAGCACAACAACATGGCACATGGATACATATGTAAGAAACCTGCACGCTGTGCACAGGTACCCTAGAACTTAAAGTGTAATAATAATAAATTATAATAATAATAAATAAATAGTAAATTTAGAAACCACATGTGAGCTCTCAACTTGGGGAGGGGATATTACAGTGAAATGTTTAGGTAGAACACTAGAATGTGGTATATTGACTAAAACTAGGATGGTTAGTTCTTAACCCAGGAAACCATGTAAAGTTAATATTGGATGAGCTAATAATTGCAGAAGAAAATAAAATGTAATATCTGTTGTCATGCCATAGATAATGCCAATTTGGCTATTGGTAAATTTATTTATTTTTTTATTCCTCTTGTTTTCAAAAAATCAAGTGTGGGAGATTAACATGTCAACAGATCTATTGCAATATAATGTGACAGGGACTTAATAATGTCAACAGATCTATTGCAATATAATGTGACAGGGACTTAATAATGTGAAGAGATGCCACCAGGATTGGGTTCTTTCAACTACAAAGCTGTTCTACGTAGTACAAGGACAACTGGCATGATTCACTGAATTGAGTTTTGTGTGTGTGTGTGTGTACAGGTGTGTGTCTCCATGTATATTTGAAGTACAGTAAAAAATAAAAATAAAGAAAAAGAAAATAACAGTGTAGAATACAAAGTTACATTTTGGGCTCCTGATTGAAAAGAAGGCAGCTATTGAGGAAGCTAATTTATTTCTGCTAAAAAAAAAAGTCATACTACAGGAATATAATGGACATTATTTATTGAGAATGTTACTCCTCTAATGTATATTTTATTTAGAATAGTGTATTCTGTGTTTTTAAAAAGCAGATGCTATAGGAATTATAAACAGTATAACTACTACTCCAGATATTTACTTTTGCAAATATTTTACAAATACTCAACAAATCCTTAACTTACATGTTAAAAGAGAAACATTAAATCTGGATCATTTCATATGCACATAGAGTCTATGAAATTCCCATTTGCATTCTTTGTCTTATTTCTCCACAGTTTTACTTTTCTTTCATTTTTATCTCCCCATTAAAAGCATCAATAATATTGCACCAAACCCTAACTCTAACTGAAACACTGTACCAACGTACCAGTAAATCAAGCTCACTGCTTCTACATGGAAAGGGGCAGTATAGCACAAGCATTATGAGATCTGTGGAGCTAGACTTTCTCTGTGACTGGACATTCTTTCTAGAGAATTGAAATTATATTTTAGCCAATAATATTTGATAATATTAAATAAACCAATGGAAACAGCATACCTGAAACAAATTCAGCAATACAAACAAATTAAATAAATTTTATTATGATTATTGTTCCTGTTATTTCATTTCCATTTCTAGTACATGTCATTACAGCCTATTATGATAGTTTTGAAATAATGGAGGAGGATTACTGAGGAATCCAGATTTCACTTAGAAATTAAACTATTTTGTCTTGATTAGATTAAATACCTGAAGTAAACATTTGGTTGTGAAATGTATCGTGCCATAGAACATGGGCTAGAATCAGAGGAGGACAGGAAAAGACAATTAACTAGTTCTCAATATGAAAGTCGATACAGCTGAGATTATCTGCAGGAATTAAAGAGTATAGAAAAGATTAGGAGACACTATAATGATAAATAAGGAGAGTCACTCAAAGAATATGACGAGAGCATAGAAACTATGAACAATATTTCCTGGATAATAACATCCATACAATTACATTCACTGTTGTAGGATATAAGAAAAATTTGAAATGGAATAAATGTTCTCCATATAAACAACCTCACTAAACGGTTGTATTTATGTACCATATTATTAGAAATGTAACTCCAAGTGTTATTATTTAATAATTTATTGTATCTGTACAATATTATCCTATCCAAATGTTTTGGGCTATGTCTTTATTTTTCATCTAAAGCAAGCACATTTTACTTCAAGGAAATTTGAACTTTTAAGGCAAACAGCAATCTGTCTTTAAGCTTTGCCAAATCCTTGGCCTTGTAATTGTTACAATTCAGAAAAAATGGAATTGCATGTATATGGAGGCTAGATTTACAGGAAACTTGTGCAGTAAGTGAAATTCACTTAGATTAAAAAAAAAGAAAAGCTTTAAAAATCGCTTGAATCACCCATTAAGTTTACCCTGTGTAACGTTGCATATGTAAAGAAATATGTATAAATATATACTTCAGGATAAGCAATGAGGTCATAAAAATAAATGCTACATACTATATTTATTAGTCTCTTACTTAGCCTGACAAGATTGTGTTTAATTTTTCAGAGTACATAATTTGCATTAGCAAAATTTATTAAAGAGAATATAATGCAATTTCAAAGAATAATGTTTAATTTCAATATTAGCTTCTATGCTTCTAATATCTTTAACTTACATGAGTATTGTTGATAAATAATAATTAAGGAAATTATTATTTCAAAATATCAAGTTTAAGAGCAAAATAAACTACACATTGTTCTAAAATAATTATGTATGTGTAATATACTAAGCCATAATTAAAATAGTAGCGTATGGTTTTAAGTATAATTAAATATAAATGTACAATAGTATCAAAATCTTAATACATACAGTACAGTGGAAATGACAACTGGTTCGTTTATTCATTTATTTAATTATATATATAATTGAATAAATAATACATAGCCTACCGTTTGCCAAACCCTGGGGATGGAATGGGAAATGAGAGAAAAATCTCTGTCTTCAGAGAGCTTGCATTGAAGTAACCAGAGGCAGCCCTGAATAAACAAATAATTGTATGACATATTTTCAACCAATAAAGAATATTGTAAGTAAAGTTTCAAGGGATAATTGTACCCAGTAGTGACAATGACTGACTCTAATAATGACTACCTTACTTTAAATAAAGTAGAGAGGGAATACTTCGTAAATCGATAAAGATTTTGAGATGGTTAGAGAAAATTGTTTTGGCCAATGGAGGACTCAAGTGAATCAAATGTTTATTAAGATGGTCTCACTAGAGCAGCGCGCCAAGGCTCATACCTGTAGCCCTTGCTATTTGGGAAGCTAAGATGGGAAAATCACTTGAGCCCGAGAGGCAGAGGTTGTGGTGAGCGGTGATGGTGCCACTGCACCTCCAGCTGCCTAGGTGACAGTGAGACTCTGTCCCTCTGTCCAAACAAACAAACAAACAAACAAAATCCAGAGATGGTCTCACTAGATAAAGTAAATAAACTGGAAAAATATGCAGAGTAGTCTATTTAAAATTGAAAGGTTAAGGACGGTGAAATGAATGGTGTCAGAATCTAGGATCTGATTCTACATGTTAAGAGATATGGGGGTGATAAAGTCAAAGATTACTAAGGTGAACATTTCAAATTTCAAATAACAGGCGAGAGTTTCAGGTGAATTGCTGTCATCCATCCGTCATTAAGCATGAATGCTAGTAGCAGTGCAGGGAAACCTATTTGGCTTGTTTCTGAAAACTTGCAATAGAGTACAATTAGCCTGAAGATACTTAAGTGATCACAACAAAAGGTGTTTGAAGGAAAAGTGCTAAAATTTGGAAGCAGCAGCAGTTGGGTGTAAGATAATACCTAGCCCACCAGCAAACCTGTGCTTTTTAAGGTACCTTGGGAGGAAAAAGAAAACCAAACCAAATGACTAAAAAACATTTCTTTCAAGGGGCAACAAAATCAGGACTGAACGCTGTGGAAAACAAGGTTCAGTTAAATGAAAAACATAAGGGACCCTTCCAAGCTAAACACGACGGTGATTTGCTGATATCAGAGCATGACTTCAGAAAGTAGAAAAGTCTGGGAAGTTGGAAAGGGTGAAATGTTGGATGGGATGAGATCCTATGGGTTAAGATCCCGGTGAGGATACATAAACTTGGAGCTTAAACATTTGTCGGAACAGAGGAAAACAAGGCTGAGACCTTGCTGTATTCATTTGCAAGGTTATCTAGAGGAGTGTGGAAATTCAGTTCAAATTATAATCTTCTTTCCTAGGAGAGGTATGGGGAGCTAGATTCTAGTACTTTCTCTCCCAGTAATTAACTGTACAAGATATATGCAACTTTTCTAAGCATCACTGTTTTTTTGTAAAATCAGAAGACGTGGTGTGTGTGTGTGTGTGTGTGTGTGTGTGTGTGTGTGTGTGTGTGTGTGTAGGGGTGGAGGGAAGGAGAGAGAGGAGAATGAGTCTTCCCCCCGTTTTGTTTTGTTTTGTTTGAGACGGAGTCTCGCTCTGTCGCCCAGGCTATAATACAGTGGTACGATCTCGGCTCACTGCAACCTCCGACTCCCAGGTTCAAGTGATTCTCCTGCCTCAGTCTCCTGAGTAGCTGGGATTACGGGCACATGCCACCACACCAGGCTAATTTTTGTATTTTTAGTAGAGACAGGGTTTCACCATGTTTGTCAGGCTGGTCTCAATCTCCTGACCTCGTGATCTGCCCACCTAGACCTCTCAAAGTGCTGGGATTACAGGCGTGAGCCACCGCGCCTGGCCCCATCCATCTTTTAAATGTAAATTAACATTACAAATAGGGATGAACTTATTTGATTACCACATATTAACTACCATGGTGTTCTTTATTTTCCTCCTATAAAATGAACTTAAATGGTACAAGAACACATTTTTCTTTTCACCATAAAATTTTAAAAAGTATCAAGTGCCTCTTTTGGAAATAAGTATGGCATATAATTATCAATGAAAGTCAAAATCATATAATTTTGTAATTTTCACTTATTTTATTCTACATGCATTTATTGGATATTTGATCTGTAAATTTACAAATTGCTTTCGAGTAAGATTTTTAACATACTATATTATCCTAACTTATCGAAAGCAGTAGAAGGTAGTTTCCAAAAATGCCTAATCAGACATAAATTGTTATGTATTAGATTGCTATATGAAATAATCTGTGCTAAGTGTTACTTTTACTAGGCTTAAAAACATAGATTATTTTCTGGGTATACAGAAATGTGAGTTGTTTTACTTAAGTTTCCTTATGACAGTAAGATTTATATCTATTCCCCGAAGCTAACATGAATAAGATCTATAGATTTCTGTTTACTTTCAACTTCACATATTCTAGAAAAAATTTGACATTTAAAATATTTGTGTGGATATATTTTATCAGTTTCACATTAACATAAATACATAAACAAGAAACTTTGCCACCATAATTAAAGCTCTCTTTAGTCCTAATATCTAAACGTATTGAACATTATATGTTTTCCGACATCTCAATATAATCCTAGGGATAAAACTTTTTAAAAAGCACTGGGAGGTGAGTAGAGTAAACAGGAAAGCCAGTAACGCCAGGATAGACACTCAGTGCCTATTATGGTGGGTACAGGTACTTTTACTATATTGTATTACAATATTTTTCATGAATAAATACTTTTAAACCTACATAGAAGAGCCATTACTGAAAGATTTTTATAAGGTTCTTAATGGAGAATTTAATGTCAAATTCAAGTGTGGGTCATCTATGAAAATGCTGAAAATACTAGCTACATTCTTTTTTCCATTATGACTAACTTTTAAACATCTCCTGTTTTAAAGCAGCACTCAAATTACTGATAACATTATAAGAGGCTGAGGGAAAGAAATTGAGGTTTAGTTCTCATTTAACATGAGGTAGAATAGTGACTGCACTACCATAACTGATGAAGTGCGATTCAGGTTCTTTTTGAATACAAAAGAGAAGGCTGGTCACCCAGTGATTTATTTCTTTTCACAAATTATTATGTAGCACTTCTGTTTTAAGACATAAAGCATCCCTTTTCAAAGTACTTTATGGATTGATGGGTATGAGGTAAACATTTCCAAGTAATACTTAGTGTTGGGCCAAAAATGTTTTTCTACTTCTAAATTACTGCCATGCAGAGAAAGAAAAGTAACCAAATGCAGAGGAAAGTCAGTCTTGCTGGTAACTGAGAGGGCTTTTTGTTGTTGTTCTGTAAAACTTTCTATAGAACTTGAAACAAAAGGAAAGAATAGTTCTAAAAGCTTTCTTGCTTGTGTTATAGGAGAAAACAAAAACTGCCTTATGAGCTGTGAACTTTGTTATGAAAATGTACCATGTAAATGATAAAAATTAGCACTGAGTACTTTAAGAAAATATTTTAAAATATTGACCCATGAAGCTGTATTTCACCTATGTAATATCTTGCATATATTTATATAACATAATATATAATTTTCTATGTAAAATGCCTTTAAAATTCAAAGTATAATTATCAGTTTTCTCCACGGGTTGCTTTTCAGTTGTTTTATTCCTAATTATTCTGACATTTATTTACTTGTTCCTATTCCTTTGCTGCTCTATAGTCATCTTTTTGCTCACCACATTGTAAGAATATCAAGAAAAAAAAAGGATGTGTTATTTCTTATTTTCCTCTGATTTGAAAATTCATCAGTGGTTGCTGCAGAAGCTGCCTAAGGCCTTTGGGAACATAAAAAAGTTTCAAAGTTGTTTGTGGAATGATCTAGATAAGAGGAAGTGATAACACTTAAATTGATTTCCTATTCTGTAAAATGAGTATTCTGTTAGAAAGATATTCCATATAAGACTGGATGAATTTTGTCCTCTAATAGTTTGACAAATACAGATTCAACGTGTCAACTAGTTACATGTCAAAGTCAGAAATCCCTCCTCTTCTCCCCAGAGTACCTCCTGTTCTCATTATTTTCAACATATATGTCTTCCACCTCTGTGACCCATTGATGCCTCGAAGTGTAACCAAACGTGATTGGTCAATGATGAGAAACAATTTGCATTAAATGGGTATCACTAATTTGTTAACACTTCAGAAATGTAACTTGGCCTACTGAGGCCAAAAATGTATTTTATTCAGCTTTCTGGATAAGATCTGTAAAAAGAAAGAAGTTAGAATCACAAATTATCTCACAGACAAGTGATGTTTGTCTATGAAAATGGTTGAGTGTGGTTTTAGGGAGTTTGGTGAATGTCACCATCAGAAATGCAAGTGAATTACTGAAATTTCTGTTATTTTCTATTTATTATTTTGATAGGAAAGTCAAAGTTGCAGACAAGTGTCATATAACTCTATAATCTTTTTAAGTTACCTTCGTTTATAACTCACTCGTGAATTGTCCAATTAACCCCCAAATCACTACCGACAGTAAGCTTCATTTGCTTGTCATGAGGCCTGCAAAGAGTAGGGAGAATTGGTGTAGACTACTGTTTAACAGTCTCAGGGACAGTAAAGTACCAATAATAAATTCAATGGTGGTGTCTTGAAGAGAACAGAAAACAAAACAGATTGACACATTGGTACTGATTCAGAGAAAGAGTAGAAAACAAGCAGCAGCTCACTCACCACCACTGAAGAAAACACACATGCTTCTTGACCTACAATGGGGTCGCTTCCTGATAATCCCATTTTAAGTTGAAAATATTATTAAGTCAAAAATACATTTAATACATCTAGCTTACTGAGCATCATTGCTTAGCCTAGACTACCTTACACATGTTCAGAACACTTACATTTGCCAAGAGTTGGGCAAAATCATTTAACACAAAGCCTGTTTTATTAGAAAATGTTGAATATGCTTTGTAAAGGTATCCTATCACATGTTGCTAGCCCAGGAAAAGACCAAAATTCCAAGTACAATTTCTACTGAATGCATATCATATTCACACTATCATAAAGTCAAAAACTTGTTAGTTGAGATATCATTAAGTCAGGGACCATCTGCAGTTCTGCATTAAAGCACTAGCACTTACCATTACCATTATTCTTCATTTTTCTTCCACAGAAGGAGGGTATTCTTACAGCAGGATTTACTGATGCTAAAGGGTATGCAAATGGTAATGATGATACTGACAAAAATTGCTATTGTTTACTTAATATGAACTATGTGGCCATCTAATTTTCTAAACTTTTTGATAAGTTAATAGATGTCATCCTTTAAACAAACTAGCTAAGTAGGTGTAACTTTCATCACATTTTGTAATGAGGAATATTAATAATAAAAAGGGTTAGCAAAATATCCAGGGTCACAAGCTAGAAAAGTTCTGACCTGGCCTGAGATGTGTCTATTGTGATTGGGTTTCAAACTTTATTTAATCATTAACTTAGAAGCAGCTCTTTCAAAACATCTCTAAATTCTGAAGTTACAAAGAAACAGAAACAAACAAATCCCAATTGATTTTGTATTTTTGACAACCATAAAATATCTCATGAGAGAATCCTTTGTACTGGACATCTTGCTAAATACTGAATATATAGTAATAAACAACAGAGAGAGAGCCCTGTGCTTTGGTAACATGAAACCTACCCGGTGAGTATTAGTGTTTCTTAGGGCCCAACCATATGGGTTATCGATTTGTTCTGCTCTATCCCCATTTCCTGGGTGAGCTCATGTACTCAATTATTCAAAGTGGGTGACACACTAATTAATTGCGAAAATTATTATTAGTCTACCATAATCAAAACAATACGGAATTAGCACGATGTGACAGATAAGTCAATTGAACAAAATACTGAATCTAGAAACAGATATGATCAACTGAATTTCAACAAAGGGATGAAGGCAATGAAATGGAGAAATAATGACCTTAGGAAGAAAATGAGACTTCAATCTTTGAATATTCATGCAAAAACAATTTGAGACTTAAATGTAAAACATAAAACTATAGAGAGTATCAAATAATATATTCATGATCTTGGGTTAGGCAGAAAAATTTCCAGTCAAAAAAGCACACATAATAAAACAAATTTAATCTGTAAGTTTTACTTTTATCAAAATTAAAATATCTGCTGTTCGAATTAAAAATATCTGCTGTTCAAAGGACATTTTAAATAAATCAAAATGATGTGCCATGAATTAGATGAAAATATGGACAAAAATATGGGCAAAATATGTATCTGATAAGTCTGTTATTAAGAATATATATGTATTAGTCTGTTCTCACACTGCATAAATTACCCAGTCTGTGGTATCTCACAGAAATATACCCGAGACTGGGTAATTTATAAAGAAAAAGAGGTTTAATGGACTCATAACTCCACATGGCTGGGGAGGCCTCACCATCATAGTGGAAAGTGAATGAGGGGCAAAGTCACATCCTACGTGGTGGCAGGCAAGAGAGTTTGTTTAGAGGAACTCCCCTTTATAAAACTGTCAGATCTCGTGAGACTCATTCACCATCATGAGAATAGCACAGGAAAGACTCTCCCCATTATTTAATGACGTCTCACCGCATCTCTCCCACAACATGTGGGAATTATGGGAGCTACAATTCAAGGCGAAATTTGGGTGGGGACACAGTCAAACCAAATCAATGTAAATAGCCTTCAAACACAATAATAATGAGACAGACAACTTACTTGGAAAATTAGAAAAAGTCCTTAAAAGATACATTACCAAATATATATAAATGGCAAACAGGCATATGAAAAGATGTTTAACATCATTACTTTTAGTGAAATGCAAATAAAACCATAATGAGATCCTGCTATGACCTACTGGAATGGCAATAAAAGAAAAAGAGGAGGATGAGGAGGATACATCATAAAATTGTGATGACACTGTCTAGTCATAGAATTCTCATGAATTGCTGGTGAGAATACAAAATTGCCCAATGACTACGTAGAACATTATGACAGTTTATCACAATGCTAACTACTTACTCATTACATGACTCAGCCTGAATGGGCTTTTAGGTAATTATCTAATAGGAATGAAATATAAGTCCTTGCAAAGATCTGTACACAGATGTTTACAACAGCTTTATTCAAAATTGTCCAAAAGTGGAAACGACCCCCAGTCTTCTTAAGTAGTGAACAGACAATTCGTGTCCACTCATCCAATGGAACACTCACTACCAAACAATAGGAAGCATGAAGCTCTGATAGAAGCACAGGATGTGTCTAAACCTCAAAATCGTCACACTAAGTGACAGAAGAAAGACACAAATGTTGTAACATGTACAATCCAATTTATCTGGTATCCTGGAAAATTAAAAACAAAACACCTATGTGGATAGAAATCTAATCCGTGGTCACCAAGGGTCAGGATGATGGGAGGAGAGAACATAGAGGAGTAGAAGGGAATTTACGAGGATGATGTAAAAAAATCTCTATCTTGATGGTGTTGGTAATCAAAGGGCTGTATGCATCTCTAAAATCTGAACAAACTGTAAACTTCAGTATAACTTTTATTGTAGAAAGTAAGTTTGAATTTAAAAAATAGATTGGAACAAAAGTTAAATGTGTTTGGAAGGCATGAGGGAGTGATTCATATCTTGTAAGAAAAAAACTGAGTCATTGTCACTTATTCATATTTTTGAGTGTGTGTGTGTGTCTGTGTGTGTGTGTGAGAGAGAGAGACAATGACAGAGCTAGAGCTTGAGATTGTGAGACAACATGAGATGGAAATGGAAATAAGCATGGCATGGTATGAATATGAGGCCAGAGTAACAAATTGATACAAAACAGGGAGGATACAACAAGAAATGGACTTGAAGTCCAGGAGCGATGGCTCATGCCTGTAATCCCAGCATTTTGGGAGGGCAAGGCGGGTGGATCACCTAAGGTCAGGAGCTTGAGACCAGCCTGGACAACATGGCGAAACCCCATCTCTATTAAAAATACAAAAATTAGCTGGGCGTGGTGGCTGGTATCTGTAATCCCAGCTACTTGGGAGGTTGAGGCAGCAGAATGGCTGGAACCCAGGAAGCAGAGGTTGCAGTGAGCCGAGATCGTGCCATTGCACTCCAGCCTGGGTGACAAAGTGAGACTCCATCTCAAAAAGAAAAAAAGAAATGGATTTGAACCAAAGTAATGGCATTGAAAATATGGCAGGTCATATCAACAGTGACTCAGAAGATAGACAAAGTAGAGTTTGCCAATTCAATATGTGTCATTTTATAAGTGAAAAACTCAACATTTCTTCCAGCATATCCAATTGTGGAGTATAATCCTGAAGATCAGAACCATAGAGGACACCTTGGGAGAAAAATAAAATCAATTTGGACGTGGTAACAACTTACATAGCCTTTTTCTTTTTTCACTGTAGATTAAACAATTCAGAGTTTTTCTGTACTTTCTATTATTTTGGTCACATGAGCAAGATATAGTTTTCTCTTGTTAGCAGATACTGGGAATTGATAAATGTTACATGGTTTTGTTACTGTGGTGGGTAAAATTCTGAAAAATAACCAGCACACTTTTAGTATTCATTCCCATACTATCCCAGCCTAAAATCAAATACCAGAAGCCATGCAATCCCTCTCCATAGCAGGCTACTTGTACTCCTATGTAAACTCTCCAAATCATAATTCTTCACTTTCTCCCTTCGGCTGGCTGTGTACTCCATATTGTGTTTCAGCCTCTTGAAATACAGTGCCATTTTTTTCTTTCTGACAATGTAGCATTTGGAAACACTAACATATTAACATTCCGGTCAAGACAAACATCTGCACAGTTTCTGATACTCTTTCATTTTCCCTTTGCTCCCTCCGCATGCACTGGATAAAGGCAACTTTGCATCTATAAAGATGATCATTTTATTATTGAATGAATAATGAAAACAGAAACCTGATGAATATTGAACAAATATTTTCTCACTAAAATTAAAATTAAAAGTATTTGAAATTATAGAAACAAAGTGACTCTACTAGGGTGTATGATATCATGAAGTTACATTTAGATTAAAATACACAAACTATGAGCATATACACTGACTACAATAGCAAGCTTATAAAAGAATCTTGCTTGAGTAGGTTATTTGCAATCTGTTTGATTGTGGACTTCTCTCTAACTGTGGTCTTACTTGCTTTCATCAGTGGTGGCTGAAACAAATCTCACGTTTGATATTTTGGTGTATCAACAGAAGTGAAATTCAGTTTATGTGGAATAAATTGCTTTTTTATTGGCTTTCTAGTAAATTTCTAATTGCAAAGATTTTCCCTGCAAGGTGGCCCAAGGGTATATCTGCACATCTCTCATTTGCTAGACAATGGGAACTGCTACATAGACATTTCCAATAAACCTCCTCTGCCCCAATATTTGTCTCACCCAACTATCTTAACAACCATCTCTTTCCTTTCCTAGAAGTTCACTCTTCAAATACCTCCTTAGAGTTTATAGAAAACCTGAGAGAGACTATCTTGGCGTAGACTCCATTTGCTACTAAAAATTAAAAAAAAAAAGCTTGAAATTACAAGATTCTGATAAAATGAAATATAAAACCTTCTTTTTAAGAATGAAGATAAAATAATAAAAGTACAGAAAACATAGAACGCAGGAATCCAGCATAGCTAGTATGAGGGTGGGCACGACTAAAGTGAAATGAATTAGTAGAGGCTGGTGTTCTGGGAATCACAAGAAAAACATGAATCTATTGGGTTGACAAAGTCAGGTTCAGACGAAAGGTGTCTGGATACAGTTCCAAAGAAAATATTTCAAATGGAAAGGCATTAGGAAAAACACATTAAAACTCATTAATGGATAGGACTGGGTTTGAGTGAAAAGAGGAGAAGGCGGAGAAGAAAGAGTAACTTATCTGGCTTCACTTTGCCACATGGGAGGTGTCGGGGGGTATTTATATATTTTAGTTGCATAGGCTATTGGCATTAATATTGATTATATAAAATTTTGTTATTCAAATAAAATTGTCATCCCCTATCTACTTCTCTCATTCTCTGCTAAGAATCTACATCTCCTCAAAACAGAGCGCTCTTGAATGGAAATACTTTTGCCTACAGATTTTTCTACCGTTCTTCATATGTGGTTCTGTGTGTTTGTTTTAACAAAATTCACCAATTTAGAAAACCTTCTTATTTTCAGATTTCTCTTATGGGAATTCTGAATCCTCACTAACAGATACAATGTCAGATTGGATATTTGGAAATTAATGCTGAGCATACTGAGTGTTGTAAATCTTAGGATATTAAACAGTGATAACAGACCAGGTGCAGTGGCTCATGCCTGTAATCTTAGCACTTTGGGAGGCCAAGGTGGGTGGATCACTTGAGGTCAGGAGTTTGAGACTAGCCTGGCCAACATGGTGAAATACCATCTCTACTAAAAATACAAAAATTAGCCGGGCATCATGGCACATGCTTGTAATCCCAGCTACTCGAGAGGCTGAGGCAGGAGAATCGCTCGAACCTGGAAGGTGGAGGTTTGTAGTGAGCCAAGATTGAGCCACTGCACTCCAGCCTGGGCAACAGAGGGAGACTCTGTTTCAAAAAAAAAAAAAAAAAAATGAATAACGAATCATGTGGATTAAAAACAAGAAACAAAACAGCAGAAATCTCCTATCTCACTTGGCTACTCTGTTGTTATTGTAGAGCAAATGGAAAGTACTGTAGAATTGGAGCCTACATATTTTTAATGCAGTTCTGTTTCTTAGATGCAGGAGATAAATTGAGCATAGGATGAAGAATACTGAATTATTGGTGACTTATTAAATGTTATAGGATCCTTCCAGTCATGAGGTTTCTCTCATGTTCCCAAAAAGCCATGACTGCTATGAAAAAGCAGTCATGGGCCAGGCGCAGTGGCTCATGGCTGCAATTTCAGCACTTTGGGAGGCTGAGATGGGCAGACAACGAGGTCAGGAGTTCGAGACCAGCCTGGCCAAAATGGTGAAACCCCATCTCTACTAAAGATACAAAAAAGTAGTCAGGCGTGGTGGTACACACCTGTAATCCCAGTTACTCGGGAGGCTGAGGCAGGAGAATCACTTGAACCCAGGGGGTGAAGGTTGCAGTGAGCTGAGATTGTGCTGTTGCACTTCAGCCTGGGTGACAGAGTGAGGCTCCACCTCAAAAAAACAAAAAGAAAGAAAAGCTGTCGGTAAAGTTGTCAGTGTATGGTAGCCACAGCACAGAACCAAGTGAAATTTAGTGCAATGTACTATTGATATCAGGGGGCAACTTCCTTCAGTGTGAATCAGGGGATACAATTAAAAAGAGGTGACACAATTTCCAGTTGTCAAGCACCAGTTCTGTTATTTGAATGCATAAAACAGAATGTTTGAAAACAGAACAAGACTCACTTCCTTCTTAATCGTTAAAGCCACACACTAGTCATGCACTAAAGTAAGTTTCCAGAGACATTTATCTGAGGGGGGACTACTCATTTATTTACACATTGCTATTTTTGATGTAATCATTTAGAGATTATTTTTCTACCAGAATTATGTAGATAACTTCTGATGGTTAATACTGAGTGTCAACTTTAGTGGATTGCAGGATGTAAAGTATTGTTCCTGGGTGTGTCTGTGAGGGTGTTGCCAAAGGAGATTAACATTTGAGTCAGTGGACTAGGAGAGGCAGACCCAGCCTCAATCTGGATGTTCACCATCTAATCAACTGCCAGTGTGGCTAGCATAAATCAGGCAGAAGAAAGTGGAATGAGACTTGTTTGGGAGAGTCTTCCAGGCTTCATCTTTCTCCTGTGCTGGATGCTTCCTGCCCTCAAACATCAGACTCCAAGTCCTTCAGCTTCTGGATTCTTGGGCTTAGACCAGTGGTTTGCCAGAGGTTCTTGGGCCTTTAGCCACAGACTGAAGTCTGCACTGTTGGCTTCCTTGCTTTTGAGGTTCTGGGACTTGGAAATGGCTTCCTTGCCCCTCAGCTTGCAGATGGCCTATAGTGGGACTGTGTTTTGTGATCACGTGAGTGAATACTCCTTAATAAACCCCCTTTCCTATGTACATCTGTCCTATTAGTCCTGTCCCTTTAGAGAACCCTGACTAATACATAATTCTATTACATTGAGAATAAATATGAACTTCTTATCAACTTATATTTTCTTAGAATTTTTATGCATATGATATATGCATGTGACATAATTCTTAGATAATGAATTTTTCCTAGAATGTACAACACAGACGTCACCTTACTTTCTCCTTTAGAGCAGGCAGTTAGGTTTTGGAGGAAGAAAAAAGAAAGATTAAGTTTGGTTTAAATCCTTGAGAGTCTTTATAATAATTTTTAGACACACTGAAATTAATATAAAATACATTTTCGTAAAGAAAAGTCTCCAAATTATTTTTGCAATTAGCTACCTTGGGCTTTTGGATTAAAAAATAAAACAAGGTTAGGATGTTTATTAGAACTATTTCTTGTAGATAATTTTTTTCTATTTGAAAAAGAGAATAATCTATGGCCCAAATAACATTCAGAATTTAATTAATGAGTACATTTTAACTGAAAACACATTCTGAATCAAATATAACATTGGCGGAGGGGGCAACATGACCCAATCATATGATAAGATTTGTTAAAATTGTGTCTCTAATTAAGATATTTGTCCTGTAATAGACTCTACTCTCCTTCGTTTTGATTTTTCACAATCTGTAATTAATCAATTCTTCTCTACAAGAGCTTACTCAAATGCCACTTTGGTTTTAGAACAATGGCTTAGAAACTGAATTTTTCCCGACTATGCTAAAATGGACTTACACGTGTGCATGTATTGGGGAGAACACTATAAACTAAGTAATTCTTGGTCACAGAATGGAGTTTTATTAGTTGGAATACTTTCTACCCTGTTAGGATCCAATACTCTCTTCTACCTCTCTCTGGGATTGGAAATGCAGGGAACAACTCATGCTTCTGAAGCAAGATTCAGTAAAGCTACTAATGTTCTATCTGCCCAAAGCACTTCTCTCTTAATAAGAAGTGTGAGTAGATTGGGAAAATTCTTTTGTCCTGGAGGATGAACAGCAAACTGGAGAGATGTATGTTTGGTTTCATGTTTATCTTTTCAAAGTGATCATGTACTCATCAACTACCATCTTTCCCGCATTTAGTCTCTGTGATAAAAAGTACACAAGTTATTTGAATCATGAAGATGGTCTAGCAATAACTGTAGTGACTATCTATTAGTAAGAGTAACTCCAAGAAGTCATCTTACAATATGATGGAATTTTATACAAGTTAAATTTATATAAATGGTCACCGCAACCATTTGACCATTACTTTCCTGGTTTTACTGAAAACTTTGTGAGACACCGAATTACTCTCAAGGAGATAGTGATAAATTTATTTGTTTGTTTCATATACAAGGCAATCTTTTATGTGTCTAATACTCCTTCAAATGATTATTAATGCCTTTGTTTATTTAAATTACTTGGCTGGAAGCTACTGAGCATTTCCTTCTGAATTCTGCTTTCAGTTATGGTCTCAAAGATGCTGAGTAATTTTGGTGATGATAAAAACAGTGTTGTTTTCCCTTAATCAGACCAAATACCCATAGAGACCAAATACCCATAGTTAAAGTACTATTCTACTTGTGAGGACATATAGCCAGAACTTTTCATTTTACATATATTTTTAATCAGTACCTAATCAGACATGTCATCTCAATATGGGGCTGTGTGCTGTGTTGACCATTAACTTTAGATTTTTCCTAAAATTTTATCGCAATATCTTTAATTTTCTTACTGCATACTTTTTTTCTATAATTACTGACCAATTTCTTCTTTTTCTAATTACTCTCTGGTGAGGAAAATCAGCCCTTTCCAAACCAACTCAAGTTTTTATCACATATGCAAAAACGTAAAACAATTGTTCTCTAGGCCACTTTTCCATTTGTTCTTCTTAACAAATATTTAGACTCACTTATCTTCCAAATACATCTGAATTACTTTTCAGATATGTTCTACTTCACATTGTTTATGGTGATTTTCCCTATGGTGAAAATCTATATTTAAATCTTTTCAAATGCATATGTTTCAAATATGTTGCTTCCGTTATGAAGTATGTATATAAATCCTTTTGCAAACATAATCATGATATTTTTTCTAACAAATGCTTCTTTTTCCTTTATATCCCAAAATAGATTCTGAAAATGGGCTAGTGGGGTATGTGTTTGAAGAGGAGAATCTTAGATTAAATTCAGGCACTTATACAAATTCTGTGAAATCTGTGTGTACTGAATTGTGACTGATGAGCAAATCTCACCCATTTTTTCCTGATGCATATCTGAGGAAAATATAAGAGCTACATTAAAAAAAAAAAAAAAAAAAAAAACAAAAAAGCAAGCAAAATACGCACCCATTGAGATTATCTTACAATTTACATACCTAAAATTCTGTTTCTTGTAAAGTACACATAAGTAAATTTTATATGCTATAATTTTCACAAAGGAATACATCTTTGAGTGGTAGTTTTCTGTTATGACTTCTTTAATTACAAGGGAAAATCATGTTTTTATTTGTAGTAAAATATTATCAAGGATAGGTACATGAGTTAGCTGTCACTGCAGTAATAAATAAGCTAGAAATGAAAAGTTCAAACTCAAATGGCTTTTCTCTTTGAAAACTATACACTCATGCACAAACGTGTCACAAACACAATCTTTGTCATATTATGTTATTATAAGCAATATAATAAAGTTTGGTATAGGCTAGCCAAATCATATATTTATGCAGTAATTCTTGGCAAGATAGGAAAGAAAAATTCCAAACAAAAAAGTATTATGATATTTTCCTTTTGTGTCTTATCTATTACATTACATCTATATGTTAATTAGAAAATGTTTGGATGTCTGTTAATATATATTTATCAAAAAGTTAAAGACATTTCTCTTGTAAAAATATAAAATACATATATATCAGCAATTTCATTTAACCTACTGATTAGTGAAGTAACTGGAAAGATGGTAAGGCTTGTTCAAAAAGCATGTGATGAGCTGAGTATTTATGGGCAGTTAATAAAGCAATGTTAGAATGAGGTTGCTATGTGAGATATAAAATTGCTTAATATTCTGCAGGACAAAAACTATAATCTTTAGAGTTATCTTTTCTACTGGGAATCATTCTGTAACTTCATTAGACCTAGATCATTAGTCAATAGGGAACAATGGGTCAAACACATTATATTCCCTAAAATACCACTTGGGAAAACTATTCAAACAATGTCTTCATATGGTATGAAGCAATATGTTTCCAAACACTTGTTTTATTTTTAAGTTTACAATAAAAGTTAATCTGACAGATTATATGTATTGGCCTTTACTATTTAAAATTATTACATAATATTTAATAAATTCACAATATATGGATTTAGATATAGATAGGTATGAAACATGGATAAATTATAAATTATGTTATAAAGATTAAACAGACCATCCAATGTATACATATTCACGCTATAAATATCCTTGGGTCATCTCTGGTTTCTTTAAATCCTAAGGCTTGATAATTTAAATTTTCCTGAATTTCCGTATTATTAGTCAGGATTCTCCAGGAAAACATATATATATGTGTGTGTGTGTGTGTGTGTGTGTGTGTGTGTGTGTGTGTGTGTGTATAAAAAACCGATTTCTGTATAAGACCAGAGGTAGAACCATGGCTAGTCAGAGCCTTATGCAGCTGATAATAACCTCCACAAGAGAAAGGTAGGAGGAGAGCAAAGGAATTCAAAAAATTAATAACACCCTTAAAGACAAAATATAGATTAGATATTGCATATGCGAGTAACAGCAAGAGGGAGGTCAGAAATAAAATTGAATGTGCATGTGTGAGTGTATGTGTGTTTATGAAGAAGCTTATTTTAAAGACTGAGCCCATGTGATTATGGAGGCTAAGAAATTCTCAGTCTTTCAAGGGCAAGTTGGAGACCCAGGAAAGAAAGTTCTGTAATTTCAGTTTAAGCCTGAAGGCCTGAGATCTGGGGAAGCTGATTGTGTAAATTCCAACCCAAGGGCAGGAGAAAACTGATATCTCAGCTCAAGCATGCAGTTAGTAAGCAAAAAGGACAAGTTCATCCTTCCACCGCCTTTGTTTCTATTTGGACCTTCAGTGGATTGGATGATGCCCATCCACATTGGGGAAGGCAAACTATTTTACTGAGTCCACAGATTCAAATGCCAACATTATCTGGAAATACCTTCCCTGACATATCTAGAAATAGCCTTTAATCTGCGCACCCCTTGGTCCAGTAAAGTTGACACATAAAATTATCCATCACCGTTCCTATTAGATTGCCAAGGAATTTCTATTTAATGAATTTAACTTCTCCACTATTATTCTTCCTTTACGTGAACATCATCGAGCTTGTTCCCTCATCACAGCTGTGCATTTGCAATGTATTCTGCCTGTGACTGTCTTTCTCTAGGTCTTCTAATGACTTTCTTCTTCTCTTCATTTGAGTCTCAGTTAAAAATATCTGCTTAGAGAGGACTTTTCTTACCAGTCCCTACCTCTAGAGCTCTATTGTATTTCCTTCATATCTTCTAAAATTGCTACTTGTATTTATTAATGTTAAGTTTCTCTTTCACCCCACGAAAATGTAAATTCTGTGAGGACTGGGATTTGCCTTGGCTGTTTTACTTCTGTGTTTTCAGCATGTAGAACAGATACTTGGATTTGGTGGAAATTCAGTGAGATCTGTTGATTAAGTAAAAGCTTTGTTTGTTTTGTTATATTCTACTCTGAAAAATCTGAAGGACCAGAGGTAGATCCATGGATAGTCAGAGCCTTATGTAGCTGATATAACCTCTATAAGAGAAAGGTAGGATAAATTTGACCTTTCTCTGCTTTTAAGCAGAAAAATTCAAAAATTGGTGATACCCTTAAAGACAAAATGTAGGAATTGTATGTGAGAGTAAAAGCAAGAGAAAGATCAGAAATGAAATTGAATATATGTATATATGTTTCTATGTTATCTTATTTTATATTCAGCAGGTACAGATGCACGTTTGTTACATGGGCATAGTGCATAATACTGAGGTTTCCGCTTCTAATGATCCTGTTGCTCAAGAAGTGAACACGGTATCAATTAGGTAGTTTTTCAACCCTTACTCTGTCTGTCTCTCCTTCCCTTTAGAGTTCTCAGAGTCTGTTGTTCCCGTCTTTATGTTCATGTGTACTGAGTATTTGGCTCCCACTTATAAGAACACATGGTATTTGGTTTTCTATCTCTGCATTAATTTGCCAAGATATACAACTAACAAGGAAAGATGGATGGCATGACAGGAGTAATGGGATAATTCAATTTAGTAACAATTTTTCTAATTTATTATGTATAACTGATTGGTTAATACTGAGATATTTTTGGGGGTGATGTTTCCAATCTATATGCCTTTACAATCATTCTCAGTCTAACTGTATGTTTTTTTCCATTGGATTCTTCTTTGTTTGCTCTTCCTGTAGCAACACTGAAATACTTGAAACAATTGCATTAAGAAAGTGAAACAGATAATTTTATGATTTTTTAATATCATGAATCTTGAAAATGAGCCCATATTTATAATTCAAGCTAGTTATGTGGCTAGTAAAATATGCTGATTGGTAAATATCAAACTTCTTCCCAAGGTATATGTTCATTTTTCAGATCTCTAGTTTAGAGTAACATTAAATAGTTACTCTGTTGTTGAAATTATAATATTTTATTGTGTGCTTTTGTTTGCTTTAAATTTGCAAATCTCCATTTACCTCTAAGATGATTAAGGGAAGGACTACATTACCAATTCCTTACTATTCAATAACTACTGCTATGCAATAACTACTAACCAAGATTTACATAGAAGAGATTAACCTGTGTCAAAGACTTGGAATATATTTCTATATAGGAAAAACAGTCAGTCATTCAGTGACTATTTTGTAGTCTTGAATTGAATGCGTGCTGAATCTTATTTTAGGATAAAAGCTAAAGTCACCTTTGAAAATAGTAGTTTCCTCACTCACATGGAATTCTTATTCTAAATAAGTTTTATTTTGTTAGTGAAGAAAATTATATGATATTTTTGCTAAAAAAGACAAAAATAATAAAAAATATACTTTATATTTAATAGTAATTTATTCTAACACTTAGATATTGTTGTTTTAAAATTATTTTGTGTATATATATGATGTTTAAAATTTTTATAAATATATTAGAATGCTGTAATCAGTTACTCTGTGGATTTTAGCTGAAAAAAATTGGAAGTTTATGTATTTTTCAAATTTTAACTTAATTGTTAATATAAAAATCTTCCTTATAATAATGATCATATCTTTCCTAATATAATTTCTAGTAGATAATGATCACACAGTTGATAACAAAGCTGAATATGTCCCAAAACTGCTGGGTATTCTCAGAGGGAATGGCAGTCATGCAACATATAGACACATTCTATCAATCTTTCTGTGTGATTAACAGAGTTTCTTTTTCTCCATAATGATATGTTCAAATGATAGTCAAAAGAATAAATTATATGTTCCATATAATTAATAATGTTTATAAGTAACATTTTCGTAATAACAATTATTTTATTCTTGTAAGGAATATAATGAATTAGCAACTTACGTGTATTTATGTATACTCAGTGGAGGGGATCAGGGGATCACAGGAGTTTACTGGATTTAATAGAAATTATACTATAAAATGTGTGGTTTTCTTTGGCTTAAGTTATACACTCCTTGAGACATTCATTTGTAAGTGGCTCCATGATTCCTATTATGCATTTAAGCAAGAAGCAATGACCTACGAGAGACCAAGGATAAGTTACAGAAAGAATAACTGACTTTAAGAAATTAATTCAGTGACACAGCAGGGAAAGAGGAAAAAACAACAACAAAAACAAACCCTGCCTCATCAGGGTTCATCGATAATTTCTCAGTACCAGTAAGCTCAGTTTGTTGTTAAATAATAACAGATCTTCCCAAGGAAACATGGACCATATTAGAGCAATCACTGTAACAGTTTTCTCCCGGGAAAAGAACACTGTTCTCGTTGATTCTTGATTCTTAAAATTTTCCAGTTAACCGATCTTAGGCTTTATATTGTCTATATTCCTCACATTTTTCTTTTGTATGTAATACTCAGTGTACCTTATTTCAAAATGTCCAGAGTGTTTTGTCTTTATGTTTGAAGTCTTAAATGGTACATACTCACACATACACATGACTTCTTACATAAATGTCATTCAAAACAAGGCAGAGAGAAGCCCAGGCGTGGTGGCTCACACCTGTAATCCCAGCACTTTGGGAGGCTGAGGTGGGCAGATCACTTGAGGTCAGGTGTTTGAGACCAGCCTGGCCAACATGGTGAAACCCTGTCTCTATGAAAAATACTAAAATTAGCCAGGTGCGGTGGCATGTGCCGGTAATCGCAGCTACTCGGGAGGCTGAGGCAAGGGAATCACTTGAACCCAAGAGGCGGAGGTTGCAGTGAGCCGAGATTGCACTAGCCTGGGTGACAGAGCGAGATGCAGTTTAAAAATGAAATTAAATAAAGAATAAAAATAAATAAATAAATAAATAAATAAATAAATAAATAAATAAATAAAACAAGGCAGAGAGAGAGAAAAAAAATGTGGTATAGCAAAAAGACTACCAGGCCGTAGATCATGAATATTACTTCACATGTATATTCTGGGAGCAAAACTGATGATCTCTAAAACCACATCACTTAAAGATTTTATTCTCTATGTCCTGTCTATTTTCAAGGGTTAAATTTTACAAGTTATATCTAGCGCCAGGTAGCATAGCCCCAGGATTTGATATCTGTTCTACTTAAATGATTAAGCAGAAGTATATTTTTTGTTTTATGACCAAAAATGTCTGGGTAATTTTTTAAAACGTGAGCTTGTGGGCTCCGGTTGGCAGACCTCTTGAGGTCAGGAGTTCGAGAACAGCCTGGCTAACATGGTGAAACCCTGTCTCTACTAAAAATACAAAAATTAGCCAGGTGTGGTGGCGGGCACTTGTAATCCCAGCCACTCGGGAGGCTGAGGAGCAGGGGGAATCACTTCAACCTGTGTGGCGGAGGTTGTAGTGAGCCAAGATGGCGCCACTGTACTCCAGCCTGGGCAACAAGAGCGAAATTCTGTCTCAATTAATAAATAAATAACCATGTTATTCTATGTATCGATCATTCTCTCTATATTATCCATATGGCAGCTCTGCTTGTGCACTGTCCAACGTGTAACAGAAAGTATGGCACACTCTGGTTGCCATTTCAAACTGAGAATTTTCCTATAATTAATTAGCAGTTGAGTGTAACTATAATTTTATCTTATGCCTGTGTTTCTAGATATATATAAATACACTAGAGGATAAAATAACTATTATGTAAATACAGATATACTTTATTATCTCAAAAATTACATATTCTTTATTTTCAAATTTGATGAGGAAACTACTTAGAAAACACGTTTAGTCTTTTCAACTGACAGCACCAATTTGATAAGATTTTTGTCTCTTTTGCTGCTACTGAGAAGAGTACTCCCTATGTCAAGATACATAGGATCAAATACGATCAAATTTTCAGAGACGTCCCCACTCATGGAAATACTTGAATTTATTTATTAATAAGTTCAGCACTAAATTATTTTTATTCTCAATGTATGCATAGAGAAAGTGATGTATTCTTGCCAGCATGAAGTTATTAGTTCATGGCTTCCCTTCTAATAAACAAAGTGATACTGGAACAAAGTTTACCTATCAGTGATATGTAAACTACACTAAAGGTTCTAATTTGACCAACTAATAATAATGTGCTATATTTTATGAAAGGTTTTATGAATGTGGTGGTGCGCACCTGTAGTCCCAACTACTTGCGAGGCTAAAGCAGGAGGATCCCCTGAGCCCAAGAATTTCAGGTTACAGTAAACTATGAAAAAAAAAGAAAAAAAAAAAGCTTTTTGGGTATGTATTTTGATTCGGCATTGACATTATCAAGTAAAGGGTGGAGCAAGAAAGCTTTGCCAGTATTATTAGTATTATTTTTTGCTTGTTTGCTTTTAATTATAATAAAATAAAATTAAAGAAATAAGTAGCACAATAGTTACATGGGATTCAAGAACATGATTTCCAGATTCCACTTGTTTTTATGACATATGACTGTAATTTATTTTGTAAATAATTGGAAGTAAAAAATTAGCTAAGAATTTTATTAGCAACAAAATTCCAGTTATTAATTGTTATAACATTGATTTTCTCTGATACTTATTTTTATTGTCATATTATTCATATCATAAGCATTATATATTTCTAACTATCCTCTATAATCTTATCTTTTAAAATTGTGTAATATTCTGTTACATAAATGTTTATACTTTTTAAGTCATTTTCTTTTGATGGATCTTTATGTAGCTACCAATTTTCATATTACATACAGTGATGCAATAAACATCTTTTATAGAAATACTTTTTTATCCTATGGTAGTTGCTGAATAATAAATCCTGTGAAGTTGTACTCCTGTGTCAATAATTATTAATATTTTAGATTGTAAAAGGAGCTTTCCACTGCTACAAAGAAAATTTCACAGTTCTCTTTCCTTAGCCTTCTCTGAAAGTTTCAATCATAAAACATTATACGTCGTCAAATTTCACAGTGAACCTATACAGAGTCAACAAGTGTGTCTGTGTGTGTATGCACGTGTGTGTACACCTTGAGCTTTGTGTGCTAAGCTATGATTGTTTGAAAAGCTTGAAATATCTATAGGACACACAGACACATGCACATTAATTGAGTACATTATTTTTCAATCTCAATTGTCTCCAAAATGTGATTGGTTTTGGAAAATAAATTTAGATGTATATTGTAAGAAACAATATTGACAATTCCAACACCTTTAATTTGACTAAATTTTTAAAAAATCATTCCAGTAATATAAAAAAGAAAAAAATTAAAACTGGTAATATATCTTGCCTTTACAGAATAGAATTGGAGGTTTATTTAAAAAAAAGGAGAGAAAGAAAAACTCAGTTTGTTTGTCAGCACTCTTTAGCCATATTTGCATAACCCATATAAGAAGTAGTTTCCTCTGCAGGGGCAAACTATAAGATCAACAAAAAGAGGTCCAAATAAGAGATATATAATATGATCCTTAAAAGAGAAATGGTAATTAACAGATAAAATACTTGAATTGATTTATTAATAAGTTCACTAAATTATTTTTATTCTCAATGTATGCATAGAGAAAGTGACGTATTCTTGCCAACATGAAGTTATTAGTTCATGGCTTCCCTTCTAATAAACAAAGTGATACTGGAATGGAGTTTACCTATCAGTGATATGTAAACTATACTAAAGGTTCTAATTTGGCCAACTAATAATAATGTGCTATATTTTATAAAAGGTTTTATGAATGTGGTGGTGCACACCTGTAGTCCCAGCTACTTGAGAGGCTGATGCAGGAGGATCCCTTAAGCCCAAGAATTTCAGGTTTATGATCTAGCAATACCAAATGGTTTGTTGTTGCAGGAAAATAGCACAAGTTACTTGGCTGTAACTTGATTGAATGTATTGACATATACAAACTGAAATGTGAATCAGATGATGTGAATAACTAAAGTAATTACATAAGAAGTATTTCTAGAGATAATCACTGGTAGTGCCTATCTAAAACACTGTCCAGGGATGAATGTGTCCTAACACATAATAATGTCTCCAGCTTCCAGCTCTGTTAAATTCATAGTATATCTACCTACATAACATGAATACCCATCAGAACTTGAATTTGGACCAACACAGAATTTACTATAATTTCCATGTTTTAATCCCAATCTGCTGCACACTTATATTTTCTGTTCTTTGGTTTTAATCCTAATCAATGTTGTCAACATGTTTCTGTTTGCTCAGTCCAGAGCTTTATAATCATTTTAGTCACATTATTAATTTTTAAACACCTGGAGAAGCCAACATATGTTTTGAAATTACCTTCAAAACATCTCTGACTTTTTCTTGCCTACACTATTTCTATAATTAGTTAGTTGATAGCTCATATCCTCGACCTATCTTCCCTAAAAATGTTGAAAAAACATCATCATTTGAGTTAACATATGGTCATGTTGTCTCCTAGTTTAAATCATGCCAGTGTTTATTGCTTTTCCCTTAGCTATGTCCAAGATGGCTATCAAAGCACCCAAAGTCATTCATGATGTAATTGGTCTGACTGGTAAACTTCTCCTTAGCCTCTCAGCCCTTAGGGTTTATGATCTAGCAATACCAAATGGTTTATTGTTGCAGGAAAATAGCACAATGTGTCACATAGCCAGAAGCCTTGCTGGACCCTCTTCTTGTCATCCTAGGATTTGCCTGGCTGGGTGCACGTCTCTATTCTGTAGATACGTGTGCCCGATATGCCAATAAACACTGTTTTATAATCTCATACTTTTTTTTTGCTGTCGCATTATTGAACTGTGTATTAATTTATGTCTTTATCTCTTTCCCTTAATATACAGTGATATTTCAGAGAGTAGCAACTTCATGTAATTTTCTGCTAAATCCCCAGTATTTACTCTGGTGTCTGTCATGTAACCCACACTGAATATATGTATGTTGACTTAAAGATAAAAAGTATTATTGTCATAATTAACCAAAGCCTCTTTGAAAGTATTGTGACATTAATTTTTTTTTTTTTGGAGACAGAGTCTCCCTCTTTTGCCCAGGCTGGGCTGCAGTGGCACGACCTTGCTCACTGAAACCTCTGCCTCCCAAGTTCAAGTGATTCTTTCACCCCAGTCTCTGGAGGAGCTGGGATTACAGGTATGCACCACCAGGTCAGGTTAATTTTTGTATTTTTAGTAGAAATGGGGTTTTGCTATGTTGGCAGGATTGGACTCAAACTTCTGGCCTCAAACCATCCTCCCACCTCAGCCTCCCAAAGTGTTGAGTTTACAGGCATGAGGCACCACACCTAGCCTGCAATATTTAACTCTTTAAAAATTCCACTCTACTAAATTTAAGCAAGGTAATGCACAATAAAATGAAGGTCCAGGAAATCATGTAAGGTTTTATCAGGATACTTAATCTGGGTAGCAATTACAGTTCACATGAAGAGAATAAAAATAACTTTATATACTTCAAGCAGAAACTGATTATAGAGATTTAGGAGCTTACAAAATTGTTGAGAAGGCTATAGAGGCAGCCTCTGGTTTTGGCCTGGGCAAATGCCTTTCTGTTCGCCACTACAGAACTTGTCCACCAAGAAAATTACTACTAGGTACATGCTCTAATTGTCAGATACATGACCTCACCATTTTATCCACATTCTATAGATAAAATCAGCTTTCATAAATTTTGTCTTCAGAAACACACTGGCCTTAGTCTGGGAATTAGGAAGTGGATTCCAGATCACTTGGCTCCAGAACATGCTGTTTGGAATCCTAGCTGCCAGTGAAATAAGCCAATCACAGAATGACAAACATTGCATAATTCCATTTGTAGCAGCTATCTAAGCCATTCAAACTCTAGTAGCAAAGAATACGATGGTTTCCAGGGAGCCTAGAGACTTGTTGTTCAGTGGGCATAAGTTTCAGCTGTGCTAGATGAATAGATTCCAAAGCTCTACTGTGCAGTGTAGAGCCTACAGTTAACAATAGGGTATAATGCACTTTATTTGTGAAGAGTTTGGATCTTGTATTAAGTGTTCTCACAAAACAAAAGCAAAAAGAACCCCCAAAGGTATACAAGGAAATCTTGGGAGGTGTTGCATATGTCGATTACCTTGGTTGCAGTGAGGGATCACGGGTGCATGCATATTCCAAGCTTACCGAATTGTACACATTTACATACGTGCAGCTCTTTGTATATCAGTTATACTTCAGTAAAGGTGTTTTTTAAAAATAAACCCTAGTGCAAGGTGGTTTAGGAAATGTACTGTATATCTTTTCTGCAATTGCAGATGACAGGCCGAAACAAAATTGGAACAGATGGTTTATCTAACATTTCTGCCATAGTCTCTCTTTGCAACAAGAGCAAAAGCAACCACATCATAATGATACTGCTAGAAAATATGTTAATATTATTAAAAGTCTCATAAATTATTAGTTTTATGTATGTCAAAAATATGAATTTATTTATCTATTTTACAGTTAAAATCAAAGGAATATTGAATAGCTTTTCTGCATAACACACTGCACCAAATGTAATTAAAATATCTATACCTCCAAAACTTGCAGTCAAAAAGTAAACTTCGCCAGGCGCGGTGGCTCATGCCTGTAATCCCAGCTCTTTGGGAGGCTGAGGCGGGTGGATCACCTGAGGTTAGGAGTTCAAGACCAGCCTGACCAACATGGAGAAACCCCATCTCTACTAAAAATACAAAATTAGCAGGGCGTGGTGGCGCATGTGCCTGTAATCCCAGCTACTCAGGAGGCTGAGGCAGGAGAATCGCTTAAACCCGGGAGGCGGATGTTGCAGTGAGCCGAGATCACGTCATTGCACTCCAGCCTGGGCAATAAGAGTGAAACTGTCTCAAAAAAAAAAAAAAAAGGTAACCTTCAGGCCAGTCATGCCTATAATCCCATGCCTATAATCCCATCAGTTTGGGAGGTCAAGGAAGGAGGATCACTTGAGGCCAGGAGTTCCAGACCTGCTTGGGCAACATAGTGAGATCTGGTCTCTACCAAAATTTTCTTTATACCAAGTGTGGTGGCACTTGTCTGTAGTCTTGGCTACAAAGGACTCCGATATGACAGAATCACTTGAGCCCAGAAGTTTGAGATGGCAGTGACCTAAAATTGCACCACTGCGCTCCAGGTTGGGTGACAGAGTGAACCCTTCTCTTTAACAATAAATAAATATATAATAAATAAATCAAATAAATTTAAATTTTACTGAATTCTTCCAATAATATATGCCATACATTCTTAATTTCACATACAAAATTCACATTTACCAATACTCTTTTTCCCATTATAAATATTTCGGATTTCTGACTATACGTGTATATCTTTTGAATCTCCTTTTTCATTTGTCATTTGGAAATATAGGCACATACACACATGCACACTTATTTATTATATAAAATCTATAAATTTGTATTCCTATAAAATGTATTAAATTACAAAATTATTATATGACATGTAATTACGATTTCTCTAGCTTAATTTGTACTCTGTCCTGAAATTCTCCACCTTCAATTTCAAACTCTTTACCCAAGATTTAAATGGCCACTTAGTTTAACTCTCGTGCAGGACTTGAATACAGAGTCAGGCAATTCTTGCCATACAAAAGCATGATTAATTTCATGTAGCTTCACCTAAGAATGTCTTTACAAGCCTGTGTAATCATTTAGCACAGATGGTGAAAATTTGTAACATGGACCAGTTACCATAAGCACAGTTGACCTAATCAAAATTAACACTCACATTAGAAAATGTTATTATCCATTCATAAAATTCAGTGGCATAACATAAGTGTCACGGCATCTTAGGTCTTGCGTCAGTAATTGATTTGTTTATGATACAAACTAATTCTCAGTATTTTGTCTCTTTCCTGACAATGACAAGTAGAATCATGAACACGGAAGGTTATTATTTACTAGCCTCAGCTCAGTGCACCATGTAATCAAATCCTTTGTCAAAGCATCCTGCCACATAATCAGATCGTGTGAATTGTCAAAGGCAATTTTATAAATATATATTCATTTAAAGCCTCGGTAAGCTTGTTATAGTGTAGGATAAGTGCATTTTTCTTTTCTTTTTTTTTCTTCTCTCTGTTGTATTCTGAATTCTTGTGTATGGAGGAATTACATTTCTTAAAATATAACTCAACTGTGGAAAATAATAAATTCTCTATTTAAATATTCCCCTTCAAAGTCCAATGCATTAAATTATTATGATTTGATTTGCTTATAATTTTCTCCCAGGATCACTTCTTTACAAGATATTTTAAATGTATTTTTTCCGAAATTACAATAAGTATTTTTGCTGAGCCACGTTAGAGATTAATAACAATGCACTACACAGTCAAAAGCTTATCAAAATGTGTTTGGGGATATTCGCGCAGACACTCACACCCACACAAAATTACACTAGTTTACAAAGAGCAAGTTTCTGTGTGATTTGTGACTCTGCCTTAGTTTGAGTTGTACCTGACAGGCAGTTGAACATTCTTCAGGCTTTGTTTACTGTCGGTAACAATGAGAGCCTGTCTTCATAAGGTTCATGGTATTGATTAAAATGACTAAGTGAAAAATCAATCTATACTTCTTTTCAGAGGCCAGGTGACTCACCACTAATAATGAAAAAGGTATTTCATAGTTATTCTTCCAGGGCAGAAATTATGTAATCTCAGAAATAGCAGTGAAGAGATAAGCCTTTAGTCTCTTAAAAATTACTTACATGCCCCAGAAAATTATCCAGCAGACATTTCTTCATTCAACACTAACTTCACAAAATATTAAATATCTATTATTGCACTCTGGGCATTTAAGAGGAAATAGGACGTGGGGGATTTAATCTATATTCTTAGCGAGTGTAGGTTAATGAAATCCTCACAAAACAAGGAACAAGGAAGGAGAACCAAGTGAAAGCAGAGAGTGAGAAGGAGCAGATGTTAGTGGTTATGAAGCAGCCACAATGGCATTTTGGTGAAATCGAAGTGTTCGAAGAAGGAACTAATTGATAACAGTTTGGAAGAGAAAATGTAAGTTAGATTTTCTAGGTAAAAGCTCTTGGATGTGGCCTTATGTGTTATAGGATTTAGTGAAGGAGAGAATGGATACAATGTTTTCGGTTGGGAGAATCTCTACCTACTTTCATGTCGTCTTATGTCCAATTTTAGTATAAAATAATTATAATAATTATTCAATATAACAATTATGTGTTAATTACAATAAAAATGTAATAACAGTAACAGGGATTTCCTCATGTGCAATAGTCTTGATCCCTTGCCTCAGTCTCTTAATCACTCCCTGTGCTGAAGGCAGTCACATATATGATGGTGACTTGGGCACGAGCAACTGGCTTGTTTGAAGAAGCCGTGTTGTGTCACTTTATGAATATCCTCTGCCTGACGGCAGCATGCTCCTCTCTGCTGTATATGTGGGCAGGCCCATGCAGGTCGGCTACAGTTGTTCCCTACCTTCAGTACAGCCTGTGACCAGAAAGCATGTATAAGTTAAGTTCAAAGTACTGTGATAAAGTAATTGGACAGGGGTCCCCTTTTTCGGTTTTGGAGCCCCCCTCTCTCTGTCTGTACAGGGGAGCTTCTACTTTCTACCTTCATCCTTCTTTCTGGCTTATTAAACTCTCCGCTCCATAAAACAAACAAACAAAACAAACAACAATAAACAAATAAGTAAATTGGACAGTAATTTCATTGCCAAACAATAAAATTAGTAATCATCGGCCAGGTGCAGTTGGCTCATGCCTGTAATCCCAGAGCTTTGGGAGGCCAAGGCAGGATCATCTGAGGTCAGGAGTTCAAGACCAGCCCAGCCAATATGGTGAAACCCCATCTCTACTAAAAATACAAAATTAGCCGGGCATGGTGGCATGTGCCTATAATTCCAGCTACTTGGGAGGCTGAGGCAGGAGATTTGCTTGAACCCAGGAGGCGAAAGTTGCAGTGAGCTGAGATTGCACCACTAGACCCCAGCCTGGGCAATAAGTGAAATTTTGTCTCCAAAAAAAAGGTGAGTAATAATCTCCATTTACTTGAATCCCATGTGTGTATTTTTAATCCAGCTTATCCATGATCAGGGAAAACACAGTGTAATTATCCCCTGGGCTCCCCAAATGCCAACTGACTTGTAATTTAATAATGAGAAAATCTAGAACACAATACTTCTAAGATCTTTTCCATATTTTGATGTTTGTGATTTCACCACATTTAAACACAAATGCCAATTTCAATCTGACAAATTATGTACATATAGCATGAAATAGGCTCATACGTCTGTTTTTACTAACATACAACAAATCTGTAAAGTAATCCTTCTTACTCAAAAAAGATGTCTCCAGTCTAAAATTCTTGCTTGAAATAATGATACATACTACAGAGTTCTGCAATCCAGCAAGATCTTCATCTCATCATAAGAAATCGTGACATTTTAATTTTGTTCTGTGGTTAGATGAATGCTACAAATGTACCTGCTTTAAACCATTTTGATTTCCTTTTAAATAAAATGATACATTTCTAAATAGGAAAATTTTTTCTCATTCTCTAAAATAATTTTGTGCACTTTTTTCTTTTAAAAATTCAAATTTATTATAAACTATTAATTAGTGATTAGCCTTTGCTTTTTGGTGAAAGCATGAGTGCAGTTTAAAAGCATATGAATTTGGAAACAAATTTATTTTCTTCCATTTTAAAGAGAATTTTCCTAATCTGAACAGTGCCAGACAGGAACATATAATCTGCATTCTTTTTTTTTGAACTACAAAGTGACCTTTTACCTATGGAAGGAGTCAAGGGTAATTCACCCTAATTCACCCTATCAGGTTTGCGAATTTAGGTTCTTTTTTTTTTTTTTTTTCCTGCCTCAGGTTTATTTGTACAAATAGCAAGGAGGACCCCAGCTCCATGCAGATGGCAGCCTGGAGGTGGGGGTGAGGAGTCACACCAGTCCTTGTGTACTCATGTTGGCAGACAGAGATATCTACTCTGGAGCCTTTGTAGGGGCCTGGGCACCTTTGGGAGCCTGAGCTGGAATTGAAGCTGGAGCTGTAGCCTGGGCCTTGGTTTGATTCTTGGCCTTGGCCTTTGGCTGGCACAGTGGGAGCCCCTTGGCAATGCAAGCATGAGCACGCTTCCCAAGCTTGGGGTGGGCAACGTAGGCAAGTCCATCAAGCTTGCGGTTGACACCCTTTGGGATCTTGGGCTTAACCTCCTTGGGCTTTACGAGGGCCTCGATAGCCTCGGCACGTGCACTCATGGCCTTGGCGTTGTTGGCCTGCATCTTCTTTAGGCCCTTCTTGTTGTGCTTCTTGGCAAAGTGCATGTTCCTCAGGAACTTGAGGTTCACCCCCTTAAGAGATTCGTATCTTTGTGATCGGGGTTTCTTGATACCATTTCTGTGCCATTTTCGGGACTGGTTGTGTGTGGTATGGTTCTTGGACTTGGCCATGTCTGCACCTGAAGCCACAGCTCCCCTAGGTTCTCTTAATAACGCCACCCACAATAAGCATGAGGAAGACACTAACGGTGTGAATCCTGGAAAAGTTACTTCAGCAAATAAGTCGAGAGAGAAAAGTCCATTTCTGAAACCTCTATTAGCTGAACTAAATAACCCAGACTTAATCCCTTATTAAAAACAAGCAGTAGGCAAAGCATGGTGGCTCAGGCCTATAATCCCATCGCTTTGGGAGGCCAATGTGAGAGGATCAATGGAGGGCAAGGTGGGAGGATTGCTTGAGCCTGGCAGTTGAAGACCAGCTAGAGAAATATATTGAGATCCCATCTATAGAAAAAATTTAAAAAATTAGTCAGACATGGTGCCTGAGGTCCTAGCTAATCAAGATGAGGTTGTAAGATCCCTTGAGCCCAGGATTTTTAGGTTACAGTGAACTATGATCACAGCACTACACTATAGCCTGGGTGACAGCAAGAACCTGTCTCAAAAAAAAAAAAAGCAGAAATTCTGGACAAATACAAAGGTCATCTGCATCTGCATTAAAGAGCTAGCAAAATAGTCAGAAATTACTAAGTTAAAGAAGGACAATGCCTACTTTGGGGACCTGCTTTTTTGCTCAGATTGGTTTCTGGATTCTGGGGCAGTGGCTGAGGCACTGGGCAGCATGTTTTTCAGGCCTTGGAGAGTAGTGCACTAGGATTAAGGGGCACGGGAGGAAGCTAGCTCTGTTCAGTTTTTTAGGCTCTCAACCAAAACTTTGGTTAATTTTTGCAATAAGGAAAGTAGAGAATTTGGACAAAACAATGAGCTTACTTATCTGAATTTCTTTTTTCTTCTGATCTCAGCCCAGCATATCCTTGTTGTTTCAGTAACTTTCCTGTACCTTTAAAAAAAATAATTTTAGACGTTCGTCCAGATAGTCTATTGAGTATGTCAGCTTAGTTTACAGTGCTTGAAGAACTCTCTCCAAAATGAATAGATGAGAAATAGAAGATAAAGGTGTAGACACTTGCTAGCTATAACCAGAACAATAGACATAGGTATAGATACATATAAATGAACAAAAAAAGGCTGGGTACGGTGGCTCACACCTGTAATCCCAGCACTTTGGGAGGCCAAGGCTGGTGGATCACCTGAGGTGGATACAAAGCCTGAAAAATGTTCAACTGCCTGTCAAGTACAAATAAAACTAGAGACCAGCCTGGTCAGCATGGCAAAACCCTGCCTCTACTAAAAATACAAAAAAAAAAAAAAATAAATAAAACAATTAGCCAGGCATAGTGGCATGTGACTGCAATCCCAGCTACTCAGGAGGCTGAGGCACGAGAATCACTTGAACCCAGGCAGCAGAGTTTGCAGTGAGCCACGATCGAGCCACTACACTCCAGCCTTGGTGAAAGAGCGAGACTCTGTCTCAATAAAAATTATGTAAATAACTAACTAAATAAATAATATAGTGATGCCAAAAAAAAAAAAAAAAAAAAAAAA
>NW_016806973.1:1437306-1441816 GCF_001698545.2 Rhinopithecus bieti | reverse complement strand
AAAAAAAAAAAAAAAAAAAAAAATCATGGTACTATTCCATTAGGGCAATGTTAAAACAATTAGAAAATTAACAGATTTATCCATCTTCTCTTTATCTTATTTCTGAGGCTATCAAGTAGTCTGTCTTTTCCCAAAGATGTGTTTCATGTTCATCTTTTACTAAGAAGAAAGCTCTGAGATGACTTTTCTTCTTTAGTGGTCTTTTTGTTGCAGGATGAAAAGGAAAACGGGAGAGACAGAGGAATAGTCACTACTTTTGAAATCATGCAGGCGATGTGGGAGTTAGGGAAAAGGAAGCAATGAATGAAAAAGATTTATAAAGTTTTGGTTTAATAAAGTTAAAAAAAAATGCCCCCTTTCCTTGCCCCTTCCAACTCAACGAGCCCTTTTAATTAAACGTACAATGAAAAAAAAAAAGCAGAGTAGATGTATTCAACTTCTTTGATTTCTATTCCATACAGGTAATGAATCATGTGGGTCTGAATTTCAAACCTACATGATTCACTACCTGTTTATTGAAAAGAATAGACAAAGGTTTAAATGAAAAGAATAAAGACCAGAAAAGACAAAAGTCTTTTTAAATTTTATTTATTTATTTATTTATTTATTTATTTATTGAGATGGAGTCTCACTCTCTCACCCAGGCTGGAGTGCAGTGGCTCGATCTCGGCTCACTGCAACCTCCGCCTCCCGGGTTCAAGCGCTTCTCCTGCCTCAGCCTCCCGAGAAGCTGGGAATACAGGCACCCACCGCCACACTCAGCTAATTTTCTTGTTTTTAGTAGAGATGGAGTTTCACCACGTTGGTCAGACCAATCTTGAACTCCTGACCTTAGGTGATCCACTCGCCTCGGGCTCTCAAAGTGCTGGGATTTCAGACGTGAGCCACTTCACCCTGCCAACGAAAGTCTTTAAGACTGAGAATTAAAAGCTTTAAGGTTAATGGCAAAATTGTACCTTTCAGCTTCCCTGTGTAATCCAATACTTAACTTCTGTAACTGAAGTGTGTAATTTCATTTTATACACTAGATTCAATGAGGGTACTCTGTGCTTCCCACCACCTGATAATAATTGTGTAAGCTGGTATTCTCTTGGCCAGATCTGACAAATGTGAGAAAATCAACAATTTACAATTTTGACACATATTTTCACATGCTAATTTTCTCAATCTAGAAACAAAAAAAGAAAAGAAAATAGTAAAGTGGAGAGGAAAACAGGCTCTTCTTCATATTTGATGCCTCTATGTCTCCTACTGAAAGAGAACAATGACAAGAAAGAAAACACAGTTTCCAAATTGGCTGAGAAATATTTTTTGTCATAGTGATATTCTTTGTCTTAATTGTAAAACTTCTTGTTTGAAGAAAAAACATATGAAGGAATGTAGTATGACAAAACCCATTTGGCAATTAATAAACTTAAAATGTCAATGATATAAACCCAAAATAAACTTTTGCCAAAAGTTTAGATGTGTCAAAGGCCCAGGAGTAAAATTAAACCCTGCTGTGCATGCCAATAATTCATTTTCTGAGATTTAAGACAAATAGGAGTGAATAAGAAGAAATTGAATAATAGAATTTGTTAAATATTACATTTTGTTAAAGAAAATATAGATTACTTTCTTAAATAAACTGATTTGCAAACACTTTTATTTCTTTACTCCTAGAAAAAGTTTGGTCACGATTTGTATTATTGATTCTGCCCAATCATGGCTGAGGCACCTCCTCACCGGGCAGCAGAAGAATGAGTGCCAAGCAAAGGCGAAAGAGTCCCTTATAAAACCATCAGCTCTAGTGAGAACTCACTCACTACCATGGGAACAGCATGGGGAGACTCACCCCCGTGATTCAGTTATGTCCACCTTGCCTCTCCCTTGACATGTGGGGATTCTGGGGATTACAATTCAAGATGAGATTTGAGTGGGGACCCAAAGCCAAACCATATCACTACTGTTTTACTCCTACTGCAATTAATTTACAAAATGTTAGTATACATGTACACACATACACACATAACAGAGATCATACACACGGAGAGGAGAGCGAGGGACAGGGGAGAAAGAAGAAAGCAGAGGTGCATGGCTATAAGGCACTCCGAGTCACGTGATATCAGCTCCAGGAAGCCAACAGACACTCTTTTCCTTATTTCAGTGATGAGGAAACCGTCTAATAAGAACAATTAAGTAAACTATTTTATTAAAGTTTCATGTTCATTAAGCTAAACCAATCCTTTCTAGTGATCTGGGTTTTCCTAACATTGTACTTTTCCATTAAGTATTAATTACTATCATACGCGTCCGTGTGAAGAGACCACCAAACAGGCTTTGTGTGAGCAATAAAGCTTTTTAATCACCTGGGTGCAGGCGGGCTCAGTCCGAAGAAAGTCAGGGAAAGGAGATAGGGGTGGGGCCGTTTCATAGGATTTGGGAAGATAAAGGAAAATTACAGTCAAAGGGGAGTTGTTCTCTGGTAGGCAGGAGTGGGGTCACAGGGTGCTCAGTGGGGCCCTTTTGAGCCAGGATGAGCCAGGAAAAGGAATTTCACAAGGTAATGTCATCACTAAAGGCAAGGACCTGCCATTGTCACTTCTTTCCGTTGTTATCAGTTAAGGCAGGGGCAGGGCATTGTCACTTCTTTCCGTTGTCATCAGTTAAGGCAGGGGCAGGGCATTGTCACTTCTTTTGTGATACTTCAGTTTCTTCAGGCCATCTGGGAGTATACGTGCAGGTCACAGGGGATGTGATGGCTTGGCTTGGGCTCAGAGGCCTGACAATTACAATTACTGTATGCAATTTCAACTTGAGTGTTATGTAAGCAATAGAAATGTCTAAGCTTCTGTTTCTTGCTCTGCTAAGTAAAAGAATACCAATGTATACCAATTTACCTCTCTAGTTCTGTAGGAACTGAAATAGCTAGTGTTCTTTCTCTACATTAGATAGAAAGTATCAGAATATTTCCATTGAAAGTAAATTGATATGTGATCGCACTGGTTCTTGAGTTTTACCTCGGATTTTGCTAAAAATATGCTTGAGGTCCATACCCAGAGCTAAAGATCTAGATACATATAAATAGACTATTGCTGATCAAGATATTTTTATTGTGAAAGATTATGGCCAAGATAATAAAAAAATTGCATATAGAGAACAATTTAACTTAATTTGAGTAGCTATACCTGCCGTGTCTGCAAGTATGATTTAATTAAAAGTGGAAAACATGATATTCAGGTAATACGGTTTGGAACCTTGTATCTAATTACCAACTGTAAGTGCACTGACCTCATGCTGCTACTAAACAACTACAATAACACAAAATATATTTCCCTAATGTTTCTTACAAAAGAAGTGCAGATAGCCAATTATAAGTAAGTGTTTACTTTCACATTTCCATTTAAGCTAGTGTATACGTGTTAAAATTTAGAATCTTAGAAAAATTTAAATTATTAGACTTCTGTATTAACAGAAAAAGTTTATCAAAGCATTATTTCAGAAAAGCTTTCCTGTCTTTGATAAACTTGTTTGAAGCAAATGAAGATTTGGAATAAACTCTGTGAAAATAAACTACAAATGTAAAAAATGCATTTTCACAAAAGTTTTAAAATTTTCATTGTTTTGTGTTTGTTTTCACAAAGATAATAACTGATACTTTGGTACTCAAATGCAACCTGCTTGGACATGGTCAATCTAGTTATTAAATTTGGCTTCATATATACTCTTAATTGAGTGTATTAGATTTTATATAATAAATTTATGTTAAGTTGTCTTCTGATCTCCCACTCTCAGGTTATGAGCATTAGAAAATTAGAAGTTTTATTTCTAATGAGTAAGAAATGACTTATCTGTATGCCAACTTTATTTGAACTAAAATGTGAAGATGTTTCAATGATATTATGGTTTTTATGATAAGAGATGATAACCAAGGAATTGACAAGTACAGCTACTCAGAAGGTCTCCAAATCCAGGCCACTGGTGTTTTTATGGAGACCTCATTATGTAGCATGAGTGGTTAAACCTTTGGCCATTGGTGATCAACTTACCTTCAGCCCCTCTATCCTCTCAAGAAGTTTAGCAGGTGGGGCTGCAAGCCTTTGTCTTTCCAATGACTAGCCCCATCCTGAAGCTATCAACAACATCAGCATACAAAAAGACAGCAATTCAGAGACTCTAAGAATTTTAGGAGTTGTATGACAGGAAAGGAGTCCAGGACTAAACATACATTTTGCCCTTTCTTCCTTTCTTAATCTTCTGTATTTTTCTCTTTATTTATATCTTGTTTCTTATCTCTCTTTACAGTTTAAAAAATAAAATACTTTTGTATCTTTTTATGAGTTGCTCTACGTGTCAGGTCTCTGAGCCCAAGCTAAGCCATGGTATCTCCTGTGTCCTGCACCTATACGTCCAGATGGCCCAAAGCAAGTGAAGACCGGGCGCGGTGGCTCAAGCCTGTAATCCCAGCACTTTGGGAGGCCGAGACGGGCGGATCACGAGGTCAGGAGATCGAGACCATCCTGGCTAACAC
>NW_016806973.1:1415073-1433786 GCF_001698545.2 Rhinopithecus bieti | reverse complement strand
GAACCCCCCCAAAAAAAAAAAAAAAAAAAAGAAAAAAAGAAAAGAATCACAGAAGAAGTGAAAATGGCCAGTTCCTGCCTTAACTGATGACATTCCACCACAAAAGAAGTGAAAATGGCTGGTGCCTGACTTGACTGATGACATTACCTTGTGAAATTCCTTCTCCTGGCTCATCCTGGCTCCAAAGCTCCCCAACTGAGCACCTTGTGACCCCCACCCCTGCCAGTCAGAAAACAACCCCCTTTGACTGTAATTTTCCGCTACTTACCCAAATCTTATAAAACGGCCCTACCTTATCTCCCTTCACTGACTCTGTTTTCGGACTCAGCCCACCAGCACCCAGGTGATTAAAAAGCTTTATTGCTCACACAAAGCCTGTTTGGTGGTCTCTTCACATGGATTCATGTGAAACTACCAGATATCAAGCATAGGTTAGGTGCAAATTTTGCGTTCTTTAACTTACTAAAAAAGAGACAGTGTTTCTTCTTCAATATTAATATCTATGGATGTATCAATATATGTATTAGATTCCAATGTTTAATCATTTATGAGATGCATATATATTTTATAATATATATAAATAACATACGATCTTCTAGGAACTAATCTCATGATAGAAATGCAAGTATATGAAAAGATAGGTTATTTGTCATCAAAATCAAATAGCCTAGAAAACATAAAAACACACCTAAAACTATCATTAAAAAAACCTACAGATTACACTGGAGAAGTGTACGAAATTTTCTGAGAGCACAAGAGAAGGAAGAGGCTCTACATCTTCCTGGAGGAGTGGGGTTACAGGTAGGGAGCATAAAAGAATGAAATATTTGAATGGAAAGCCAGACAGTACTGTGGTTTTCTTGGTAGGCATGGGGAGACGGAGTCTCGCTGTTGTCACCCAGACTGCAGGCTGGAGTGCAGTGTGGCATGATCTCGGCTAGCTATAACCTCCGCCTCCCAGGTTCAAGTGTTTCTCTGCCTCAGTCTTCTGAGTAGCTGGGATTACAGGCGTGCACCACCATGCTTGGCTAATTTTTGTATGTTTAGCAGAGACGGGGTTTCACCATGTTGGCCAGGCTGGTCTTGAACTCCTGACCTGAATTGATCCACCTGCCTCAGCCTGCCAAAGTGCTGGGATTATGGGCATGAGCCACCACGCCTGGCCGGGATAGTAGTATTCTGGCAGGAAGACTCACAGTGCAAAGTGCTCAGCTGAGGAGATGAAGGTGAATCCTGCCTAACACTGAAAGGTGAAGGTGAGGTTGGAGGCCCTGAGCACATGGGTGTATCTAGAGCTTCAAGTATAAAAGGGGTAGATGGTCAAAAAATATGATGGAAACTTAAGCAAGCCTGCAAGCAGTAATATGTCTGGACTTCGTTTTCAGAATAAATGAGGAGTCCCAGGGAAAATGAGGAAGGCAATATAAGATTTGTTAAAAATAGCTCTTTTGCATTTATGGGAAGCATCAATTAGATTGAGGGAGTGGAGCCAATTAGAGGCTGCGGCAGCAGGGATCCTAAGCTGGTAGGTTACATTGGAGTCATTTCCACACAAGAATTTGAGTCTAAATTTATAACCTCAGGTATAAAAAACCTATAGTCAATATTTCCCATGAAAATTATTTAGAAATACGAGATTTTAGAAGCCAAAATAACATCTCTCCATAACTACAAAATTAAAGCTTCTGCTAGTTAGGATTTTACCTTTGTTATTCACTACTTCATTCCTAGGGCCTATGATGGTGATGCCTGGCACACACCTCATGCCTAATAAACATTGGTTGAAGAATTAGTTAACAATAGACAAGTTGTCTTCTTGTGTTGGTAGAGAAAGATCTTACCTGTTTGCTTGTTTTTCTGCTTCGTAGTAGCTGCAGTAACTAGCTTACTATCAAGGTCCATACTGTATATAGAATACGTTTTTTCATAGTTCAGGAAGATGTTCAATAACAAAATACTTACATAGTGAGAGACATTTGGGATCTAACTCTGAAAACCAAAAACAAAAAATCAAGTCCTGGTCTTATGCTGAAAGAAGGGTATCAACCTACCAAGTGAAATGGAGAGATAAATGTAATATGTGACGCTTTCCTTTCTCTTTTCCTCCCTTTCACAATTTCTCCTTCTTTTTCCACATAATGAGTTTAATTTTAATACACAGCATTCATCTTATGTGAATCCATTGTTTTGCAACTATTTTATATAAAGGATTTATGATGACTTCAACATGGCTGTAACAATAGAGGTACAGAAAATGGGACAATGATGAGGAACATTTTAGCGATTGAATAGATAAGATAGTGAAGCAATTGATTTGTATGAAAGATAAGAGAGGCACTAGTCAGAGATGTTTGTGGCATGGGCTAATCGTTCATCAAAGCGGCCATTCATGAGTATGGAAACATATGAAGAGGAGCACCTTTATTGCTGGAAAGAACTGCAATGATCTACTGATCTTAACGTAAATATGTTATTTTTAAATAAAACTTCTATGCAGATTGATTTTTTTAAACTCGAGAGGTCTGAACTGAAAATCAAAGTGAGAAAGTCATTAGTGTATTTGGTGGTATTTGATTTCATCTATTTGGATACAGTACATCAGGGATAATATAGCATGAGCAGATAACTCTAGAGACAGAGTCATGGGGAGCATCAAAGATAAACCTTGGATGTCACTTTCCAGGGCCTTGTTTTTATCAGAGGCCCTTCTCCCCTTCATGTACTAGGTCAGGGGCCACCCATGATCCCATTTTGGCCAGTGCATCTTCAACTTACTTGTCAAATTTGTCTCTTCTAGAATTCAGCAGTTTAACCTTCAAATGATGCTGTGAATAGATTATTAGTCTCTCCTCAATGATGCCTGCTACCTTTATGAATTTCCCCTGAATTCAGCTGGATACCAGTTTCACCTTGACATCCCCCACCCACCCAGCATTGAGTCCTTTCCTCCAGCAAGATCCAAAATCCTAAGTTCCACAATTCAGGACGATGACCCACAGGGTCTCCTGAGAGACCAACAACCATAGGTAGGGTCAACTCTATGCTTCAGGCCAGAAGGAAGCCGTTGGAGATGAGAACTTTGCCCAGTGCCAAAGATTCATCATTTTTGTTCTGTTGTTGGATGAGGAGAAATGTGGAGTCTTGATAAGACAAGGTAGCAAGAATGAGGAGGAGGCCCCAGGGTGGAGGAGAATAATTGTTCTGCTAGATGGCTAAGTACAAACAACCTGTTTGCACAACATCCTGTTCTCAAATACCTCACTCTGCCAAGTAACCCTAGCAACATAACCCCATCTGCATGTAGCACCGCCAGCACGACCCCATAAAACTTCCCTCCAGCCCCTGCCTCCTTGCAGACAGCCGCCTCTCTGCTGTATGACCCATTGCACTCTTGCAGTACATCATCTTACTTCTTTTCTAATACACTTGCTTTCTTTAACTCACTTATGTTTTGGTAAATTCTTTTACTGTCCACAATGCTAGCCCCAGCCAGTCACAACCCACAACCATTAGTCAAGAAGAAAAATGTTAAGAAGTGGCTTCTACTTCTTTAAAAGGATAAGCCATCATGAGCTACTCTTCTTTTACTTCAAAATCAACATGAAGAAATTACAAAGGAAGAAGGAAACTTGAATTGCAATAATGAGCAAAATTAGCCATTATCTATGGCTTGGAACAGAACACCTGAAACTGGGTAATTTATAAAGAAGAATAATGTATTTCTTATAGTTATGGAGTCTGTGAAGCCCAGGGTCAAGAGAGTGCATCTGGTGAAGTCTTCTTCATGGCAGGGTCTCTCTGAGGCATCTCCAGGCAGCCAAGGGCATCACATAAAGGGGGCTGAGGATAACCTGTGCTAGCTCACGTCTCTCTTCTCATAAAACCTTACCAGTTTGCCTCCCATGGAAACACATTACTTCATTGATCCATGAGTGACTGTGTCCTCACAATCCAGTAGCCTTTTACCAGCTGCACCTATCAACACCTCCACATTGGAGACGAAATTTCAATATGAGTTTTGGAGGGGGCATTCCAACCATAACAACCTCCCATAAACTTGAAAGCGGTATTGCATTGTATTGGATTGGGGTGAGTGTGGGATGGATGGCTGCCACACAGGGCAGTGTGAGCTGGAGGACGCAGTGAGAAAATGCAAGACAAAGCTTTTCAGGTTCTGCCACTGCCTCTTCTCAGTGCTGCAGAAATGGATGGCAACAGCTCAGGCCATGAAGATAACATTCCACAGACAGAGGTGTACACAATCTATGTTGGGGCCAGGAATGGATGAAAACAAGAGAGGGACAGAGGGTCCATCATCTCTTTATGCTTCCTCTCACGGTTGTTCTTCCTGAGAGTTTTTAAGGTAAAACCTGGGACCAGAGGAAATACACTGGTGAGGAGGCTGCAGAAGGGAGAGATGAGCTGTCTTCTCCAGTGTCTGGGAAATTCTTCAGTGAGAATCCTTCCTACTTTTCCCCATAAACATACCCTCGTTTTTTAACTCAACATAAATGGTAGCTCTGGCTTCACATTTTCTGAAATATAATACCTTCTCAGAAACCAGAGCCACCGTGTCTAGGAGAGTAGGAGCTCATGGGCTGTAAAGAGATCCCTGCCTGAGAAGTAGAACTCCTCAAAAAATAGAACACAAACTAAAACGATTGGTACCATCTGACATAAAATTACTGAAACACGTGAACTAAGAATTTAAAATAGCAGAATAAATATACCTAGAGGAATAAGGGAAGATATGAGCAGTATAATCAAGAACAAGAAGGCTTATGAAAATATTAGAAAGGAAATTTATTTGTTGAAGTGAAGGACAAAATAGATGAGAAAATCGTAGAATAGCTTTTGCTTCAAAATTGACTGTTAAACTGGAAAAAGGAACACTTTCAAAGGCAGCAAAAGAGAATAAAGAATATTAATACAAACAGGTTAAATAAATGCAACCAGAAAATAAGAATTTTGAAGAAAAATGTGATACGTGTAGATAAGGAGGTACTTCAAGAAATACGGTAATAAATTATCCATAATTTAAGAAAAATTAAGTTTCCATTTAAAAGACTCGTAGAATGCCAAAGAGAAGAGAAGAAAAATCACAAAAGCAAACACATTTTAGTTAAATTTAAGAACATTAACACATTTGTAAAGCTTTCAGAGAAACGGACAAACCACCCAAAAATTGACATGATTCGAATAAGCATCGGGCTACCCAATAGCAACACTCGATAGAAGAAGTCAGCAACAAACAAAACAAAGCTTCCTAACGTCAATATCTCTTTTTCAGAATCAAGAAAAAAATGTAGCAAATGAGGAAAGAAGATGAACAGACGTTTCATATAAATAGCCTGTAGCATAATTTCACACATTATAAGAAAAGTGCAAAATAAAACTACATTAATATGAAAGATTTTACCTACTCGATTGCAAAAATGTTTACAGCTTCACAAGAAATTGAGGAGTTGTGGAGATGGCTATGGAAATGAGGTTCTCTCATTGCTATGCAAGACTTAGAGGAATGCTAAGTGGAATACTTTCACGGAAGAAAATGTGGCCCCATCCGGCACATAGATATATGCAAGTGACTTTTGACACAGATATTTCACACGTAGGTAAAATTCCAAGCGTCTATTTTGTAATATTGGGGGGAAACACCCCCAAGTACCTATTTATGGTTGCAGAATTTGTAACATCAATATATTGGAAAACACCTGGACACCATGCAGAGAAGACCCTAGGTTCAGATACACACAATGGAGTACTGTGCAGCAGTAAAAATAAATACATAAATACATAAAAATAAAATTAAAATAGAAAGATCTAATCAGTATAATCAGCTAATGTGGAGTGAGAAACAGCAAGGTGCAGAACACTACAAAGCAATCAAATACAGTTAAATGCATTTGTTTGCTTTTGCAAAGCAAAAAAAAAGAGAGAGAGAGAGAGCGAGCGAGAGAGAGAGAGAAATAGCAGAGAAAGAGAAAGCCTAAATGTGAAACCAACAAAAATGCTTATTAAGAACGTACATGAAAATTGAGCAGAAGGTAGTTCTGACTCAGCATCTGCTAATGATGCCCATGTTCAAAAATTAATTATTTAAAATGTAAACTAAAGTTAAAAGGAGATTAAATACTTTAAAAACAGAAAAACACCTAACTCTATGTCAAACTGATAACCTAACTACACATCCAGGGAATTAATATAGGTAACTTAAAAACACAGCACTGCAATTATTTACCCTTAGCAGGATGTGTAAAATATTGCAAAAAAAATATTTCAGTTAAATTTTAGTTAAATGTATTTAGTATAGTTGTTGTGAATGGTGGTATGGGTATAGCAATTTAACAATGCTCATTTTTGTTGTGGGATAGATCAAAGAGTAAACACATTAATATTTCACCGGAGGAATTTGGTAAGTAGAGCAGAAATAAAATACGACTCCATAAATAAAGCTACTTATCAATATTTTGTGAATAATAAATTCAGTTAGTACTTCAAATTAGTGAAAAAGAGATGAAATATTCAATTAATCATTAAGGTACATGTTAAAAGCTCTTTGAATAGTGTTGGATCACTAATTCAATCTTTACAACAGAATGAATTTCATATGGATCAGCTTATACACACACACACATATACGAGCTTATAAATATGTATATGCATGTGTGTGTGTATATATGTATACAATAAAATGGTTGAATTTATTTTTAATCATGGAGTTGAGAAAACCCCCTACAGAAAGCCAAGAAGCAGTACGGAATATATTTAAAACATGACTAAGTAAAATAAAAGGAAAAAGTTTGAAAATCTTCTTTGGCAAGAACACATTATAAAAAATTTAAAAGTAAATCTTTATATGAAAAACATATTAACATGTATGAAGGACATTAGTCTGAGTTCCTTAATTTCCCAGGAGTTCATAAATTAATGTTTAAAATACAAATATATACAAAAGAAAAAAAATGGACAAATGAGGCACATATTGGAGGATTAGAAATAAATACCAAGCGAAATTCTAAAATATGCCCACTTATTCCCACTTAAAGACATGCAAAGCCAATAACAATGATAACATTTTCCCTCTGTTATAATGCCAATAAATCAAAATGTTAGATAATATCCCGTATTGACAGTTGAGTGGAAGAAATTGTCGTTTTTGTGTAGTGTTGGTACAAGGCTGATATTTGGATAGAATGTATCAGTTTGGCCATATTTTCCAATTGATAACAGCATTTGTTCTGATTGGGCAGTGCCTATATCCTAGTAACTGTAAAATATTTTAAGTGTCTCCCTTTTGTGAAGAGTATGAATTGGCACAACCTTTTTGTAATACACTTAGCACTATGTATTCTCATTAAAAATACGCATCCACTTCTGTCCAACAATTCCACTGACAAAAACGTTATTACTTCTCTAATATGTAGAAAGTACTTATATATTGAATCTCACAGCAATTTTTGTAATGGGGAAATTTTATGAAACAGGTGTGAACACCTCTTTCTGGAGGATCTCATTCCCGATGTTATAGTCCGTGTATAGGGAGCTTCCTTGGAATACGGTCTTGAATTCTATCAGTCTGCTCACACACTTCTCTCCCTGGGCAACACAGAGTGATGTATCTGATTGGTGGCTTTGGGATGAAGAAGCTGGCAAGATTTATCAGTCTTATTGATCAACCATTCTCCTTTGGGATCATCTCTAAGAAAAGCAAAACACTTTCAACTACCCTCAAACGTGCTATCATGTTAGTGACGAGAGCTCTGCATCTATGGGACTTGCACTCAGTGAAATCTAATTCGGACACAAAGTACTTAAAATACAAAAGTGTTATATACTTAAGCCAAGTTCTCAAGTATCACCTTCTATCCACATTACAGTCTTTTTCTTCATCTGCTTATTCTTTTATTCTTATCAGCGAATAGATTTTGAAATTGCATAAAAGGAAGTGTAAGATTTATGGTGCTTCCAACAAATTCCATAATCTATAATACAATGCTGGAATTAATTTTCTTATTTACAAAAGTGGATATTAATAGTACCTACTTCACATTGTGTGCTAAACTTATTTATACACTTAAAAATTTAGTTGACTCCATTTGCCTCTTAGTTCTAGCTATGTCATTAATAAGATACCTGGCTACACAGCTACTTGCCTTGTTTTCTTTTTCTCTTTCTCTCTTTCCTTTCCTTCCTTCCTTCCTTCCTTCCTTCCTCCCTCCCTCCCTCCCTCCCTCCCTCTCTCTCTCTCTCTCTCTCTCTCTCTTTCTCTCTCTTTCTTTCTTTCTTTCTTTCTTTCTTTCTTTCTTTCTTTCTTTCTTTCTTTCTTTCTTTCTTTCTCCTTCCTTCCTTTTTTCCTTCCTTCTTTCTTTTCTTTCTTTCTTTTTTTTTGTTTGATGGAATCTTGCTCTGTCACCAGGCTGGAGTGCAGTGGCACAATCTTGGCTCACTGCAACCTCCGCCTCCTGGGTTCAAGTGATCTTCCTGCCTCAGCTTCCCAAGTAGCTGGGATTACAGGTGCGCAACACCATGCCCAGCTCATTTTTTGTATTTTTAGTAGAGATGGGGTTTCACCATGTTGGCCAGGAATCTTTCTCTCTCTTTCTTTCTTTCTTTCTTTCTTTCTTTCTTTCTTTCTTTCTTTCTTTCTTTCTTTCTTTCTTTCTTTCTTTCTCCTTCCTTCCTTTTTTCCTTCCTTCTTTCTTTTCTTTCTTTCTTTTTTTTTGTTTGATGGAATCTTGCTCTGTCACCAGGCTGGAGTGCAGTGGCACAATCTTGGCTCACTGCAACCTCCGCCTCCTGGGTTCAAGTGATCTTCCTGCCTCAGCTTCCCAAGTAGCTGGGATTACAGGTGCGCAACACCATGCCCAGCTCATTTTTTGTATTTTTAGTAGAGATGGGGTTTCACCATGTTGGCCAGGAAGGTCTCGATCTCTTGACCTCGTGATCTGCCCTCCTCGGCCTCCCAAAGTTCTGGGATCACAGGCGTGAACCACCACACCAGCCAGTTGCCTCATTTTCTAAGTATTATCATGTGTCCCAATTTAACCAGAACAGTCACGGTTTATTCCTGCATCCTTAGTGTAACTATTATACTTATTATAATTAACAGTAACCTTTTTTAATCTCAGAAGCACCCACATTTGAAGGGTTGATTACATGGTATTCTCTTTAACATTGCTGGTTGTTTTAGGTTCCCCCATGGAGTAAGGGCTGGGCTTTGGCACAACTTCTTTTGTGCCCACATTGGCCGGAGCCCTGGTATTTCCAGCCCTCAGTTCCAATAATATCAAACCATAGAACCGCTTGTTTCTGCTACTACTGCCCAGAGCAGCGTTATCACTCAATATAGATGAGAGGGAAAGTTGATGCAGGATGGAATGAACTTTGTCAGTTAAGTGAAGGGGAACAGGGAGAATGCAGAGTGCCATGTGTACGTTTCTTCCCCCTGACAGCTAACGATGAGGCGCCCTAGTCCTCTGCATGTGTTCAAACAACTAGCCATATTTTAAGAGGCTGGGTGCTTTTTAGTAAGGCACTTGTTTGAATTTGCCTTTTTTTTTTTTCTTCCCTGGCGCACTCTCCTTTTCCCCTCCTTGGTTGACCTGGGATTGTATTCAAAGACATAAAGTGTGGATTTTTATCTTGCTCTTTTCTTTTAGGGAACCCGTAGTAAAACAGTACCAGGAATGGTCCTGAAAGCAAAGCACTCATAATGGGCTTTAGGACTGGATAGTTTACCTATCAAGATGTAACAAGAATCCCTTTACCTTTTATAAATGAGGCATAAAATTATGGCATGCTCTAACATAACCCATTATTAAAGCTTTCAACTTTTTAAATTGTTAGGAGGTATAAGTAAAAGGCAAGTTAGTAGACGATCACGTGGATGTTGCATTTGTGGATTTAAAGGTTATGAAACGTAGATGAATTTTGGTGTGGGTGATTGTTTTTTATGACGTTACAGATCTTGAAAAATCAGAAAATAATATACTCAGGGAACTTAATCTTCAATTTAAGACATGTCCTAAAAGTTACAGAGTTTTAAAGGAGTTTCAAAGAGATTCTTGTATCCCCCAGCTATAGGCAATTCTGTGTTGAAATCAATCCCAGGATGTAGCAGAACAACTCAGGTAAAGTGTAATATTTTCTGCAAAATTTAAGACTGTAGTACAAAGAGTAGGAGCCTGTAAGCTGGGATTTGAGTGGATAAGTTTGGAAATATTGAACTCTCCCAATCCTCTGAAATTTCCTGGCTTGCAGGAGCATCCCAATCGCCCTGTCAAAAGGAGAACAGCTTTCCTTGTCTATAAGACTCTGTGACCATCACAACCAGAGCATTTACCTCACAGGACAATACTAATTCACCTCAATATCCACACTACTACCCTTTTCTGCCTTCAGGAAAATAACAGGTTCAATTCTCTGCACAGCCAGAGCTTGGCAGTACAAAGTCTGCTTTGGAAAGAAATAGTTTAAGGACCAAATAATTGAAGACAGCAAGAAAACATTTTGGGGAATAGTTATCGAAAGTATTAGATGATAGGGACAGAAAATAAGGCAGATAGCGGAGAATTCCTAGATAAGTGGGCACTAACTTAAGACATGGTATCAATGTTCTGGTAGAAAACTCTGGAATTGAGCAGCTGGTCATATTTTACTGCTTTTTGAGACCAGGGGCAAAGAATTAACCTTCACTTAATGTTGTGGAGATTCTAAAACTTTTATGAGCACAATATATCAGGTTGAGAAGAGGGATCCCCATAGTCAGAGAAATGGCAACCCCAGAATCGCATGCTGAATATTCACCACTTGAATATGTTTTCTAGGAGAATACAACAAGCAGTCTCTTCACTAAAGCACTATGATCTGCACTGTAGGCAAAGATGCTATTATCTGTGAAAAGTGTTTTGGTGCCTTCTCTCTGCAAGTTAAACTTGAAGTTGGTGATGCTTTGTAGGATTGGGCTCCTAATATTGCTTGTACAGTGACAGAAGCCAGGTGGCAGCACTTGATTGGCACTGACATAGTGGATGCAATTATCTTAATGTGAAGTGAAGTCAAAGTATACTCAGAGTTCATTAGTCTATTGAAATATATGGCAATGGCTAATAAATAGATCTTGAGTGTAGTGTTCTGAAGGACAAGAAAGATAACTGACTAGAATTTTGCTTTATTTGCATACTGTAAAAAAATGATTACTTCAAACAGAAGATTGAGTTTAGTCTCCACTAAGAGTGGTCACAGATCCTCACACATTTTTCTATGCCTAGGACAATCACAGACACAGAGCTCACTGATTGAAAGGAGACTGAAATAATTATGAAAGGATTATATAAAATGTCATCTCCACATATATGGTGAACATTGGTCCATTCCTTACCCAAAAGACCTGTGTCCATATGCCAGGTTAACAGTTCTCTGGAGAAAGAGGAGTAACCAGATCTTTTTGAGCAATGTGAGATACAGGGCTGACACTTGCTAATGATACCAGAAATCTCCCGTTGTGAACTGGGTTTCCCTGTACTTTTAGGTTAATTGACCTTACATACACTAAGGAGCTAGGGCTGATACTGCACGATGGAGGAAGGGTAGAAAAACCATCTAAGACCTTAGAGGATTCTAAGAGGAATGTGAAGTTGAAGCAACCATGGCCCAGCAAATAAGTGCTCTGACATGACCAGGATTTCTGAAAATTTCCCAGGTAAGACAAAGGAAAATGTTGGCCCAGGTGAAGAAAATCTATAGTAGTTGGTGATGGTGGGAGATGAACCATATTAATTACTCTTTCACTGAGTACAGAAACAGAAACCATAGCCTGGTTAGGCAATCTTGTTGGGGGACTGCAAGCGGCTATTTTTGAAAGGTTACACATGGGTATTTCCTGCACTGGAAATAGGTAAGAACATCTGGATATTATTAGAGGATACAAGTGTATCAGAGAGGCATAAGTCATAGAGTGTATCTCACAGTGTTTGTACTTTCCTCACTCAAATGCTTGATCTTGGCTACCTGTGGGGTTATAACACATGCTACTTGGAGAGCCTTGACCACCGTGGATGTAGCCTCACCTCTTAACACATAACTCCTAGGGCAGTAGCTGAGGTTATCGTGGCTCTATTGCACCTGCTCCAGTGGAAAGTGCAGCAGCTCCAGTGCTCAGGACCAAACACACCGAAGCCATAGAGAAATGTGTCCCACAGTGCATGTCTGGAGGGGTTGAGTTGCTCAGTTAGGAACTGCAGGGAGGTAACAGCTTTTGTTTGAACTTTAACCAATAGCTGACACTACTGAGAAAGGAGCCGGGTGATTAATGCCTTAGCTAATTTTCCCCCAACAGACTTCTCTGAGCCAAACTTGTTCCATAGGTATCCTCTGGAAACATTATATATGACCAAGCAAATTGCTTTACTTCCTCGTGTGAAGCACAAGACCACAGTCCTAGGCTATACACAAAAGTGTCTGCATTCTTCTTCCCTGGACTATTAACCCATACATGTTATAATGTAACTAGAGTTAAGAAATAAGAATGTTTTAGTTTTAAGTGACTTAACGTATGCAAAGCTTTAAGAACAATGCCCAGTCCCTATAAATAATATGCAGGTAACCATACTAAAGAGATAAAAAATGAGCTTAATCAGCATCTACCAAATTCAAGTTATTTTATTAAATGTAAAAAAAGGTAAGCCCCTAGGTAATGGATGCATAATAAAGTGCACTTACGTATTATTGAAAATTCAATTCATATGTGTTCTAGTGTATAGATTATAACTAAAATACCCACAAAACAATGAAAGGTTGGATAAGACCTGATCTTCAGAGAGAGAATACAATACTCATTCTTTCTTTGACACTTGTTCATTTATCTACTATAATAGTAAGCAGACAAAAACTAATAATAAGCCTTAAATATACAGTATAAAATATATCAAATTACTAAAGTAATCATAGATTACATGGAAGGTAAAATTTTGGCTCAATTTGTATTCATTGTTATAACATTGGTCTAAAACTGCATAGTAAATATTATTCAAGTGATTCTAAAAGTATTCTAACCTGTATACATTATGTTAGTCATAACAGTAAATGTTATAATGTATAATTACATTTGAAATTAGCAAATATGTTTAAAGAATGCATAAAAGAGAAGCAGACATAGATTAGGCTTCTTCAGAATAAAAAAAAATAGTAATTCTACCGTTGAAATAGAGAAGTCAAGCTGAATGTTTGAATGGAAATTCTTGCATTGATGAATGCTGTCACGGTTGTAAGAGTTTCAGTGAAATAAACCTTTGAAATTGAGAATGGGTCTGTTTTTGCAACCTTAGATGTGTTTCCTAGAAATAGATGTTTGGACAAATGTAGGCGCTGATAGTAAATGAAAGATATAAAAGTAGCCAAAGGAAAAGTTAAACAGTTTAGAAAATTGTACATATGACATTTATACTAGGAAAGAAATATCCTTATACCAAATTGGTCATCCTCATACCAAAATGGTCTCCATCACTGAAATTGAGATTTGAAGTAAATTTTTAAAGTATAAAATATCATTGATTTGCTTTTACTCTTTCAGTCTAATGCATTTTCAATACGCTTATTTGCAAATATAAAATAATTAAAAGAAAAATTTAAAAAATCTTTTCTCTCTTTTTTTCTTTTTTTTTGAGACAGAGTTTTTCTCTTATCACCCAGGCTGGAGTGCAGTGTCACCATCTTGACTCACTGCAACCTCTGCTTCCCAGGTTCAAGTGATTCTCCTGCCTCAGCCTCCCAAGTAGCTGGGATTACAGGCATCTGCCACCACACCTGACTGATTTTTGTGTTTTTAGTAGAGGTGGGGTTTCACCATGTTAGTCAGGGTGGTCTTGAACTCCTGACCTCAGGTGATCCTCCTGCCTCAGCCTCCCAAAGTGTTTGGATTACAGGTGTGAGCCACCACACCCTGCCCCATTCTATCATATCTTAATAAATGCTTTTACCATGCGAGTATTTTCATCTTCTACTCAACTAAATTCTTTTCATTGCATTGCATCTTTAATTATATAATTTTTTTCACTAGTGAATGTATGGGAAATATTTTCCTATTAAAAATAACCTTTGAATACAATTTAAACAGTTGTACATTACTCTATCATATGTTTAAGACATAATATACTTAATGGTTTACTGCTTATAAAAGTGATTACTCTATGTTGGTTTTGATCTGTGTTACCCCAAGTAAATTCTTACTACGTTTCCCACCATTCTTTTCCTGCAGCGTTCTGGGGTTGGATTAGCCACAAGAAAAATGTATGTGAGATCGTTCAACAGAAGTTAAGTTCTGAAGGTTGGAGAAGAGGTCAGGTGCTGCTGTAGTTTGCACATATCTTCAATAATCTGCTTCTTACCTTCTTAGGGTATGAGTCAGGGTGGGGAGTGGGTCCTCCAGGCCCACAGCTACTTCTTCTCTCACTAAATGTTCTCCTGTAATCTCTACACATCTTGAACCAGGTACACGTGTTGCCCCATGGTGAAATGGTCAAGCAGGTGACTGTAGATTTGAGTTGGATGAGATGATATCACTGCCAAGGTTGTCCTCAAGGGTTCCAGTATATACTGAGCTGCCCATCATTTCATATCCAGTTTTTCTTCTTAATCGCACATCCTGATGACACACACCACTGGATGCAGAGACAACAGCCGTGCATGGTGTGGTTGCCAGCTCCTGCATGGCACAAGGCCAAATCCTCATAATGAAGCCCTGATGCCATGTGACTTGGGTCTTGTGCCCTGATAAAACTGATATACTTTTTGTCTTCAGAAAAAAAAATATTTGTTTCTATCAACAATGATGTCACAACAATAATGATGTCTATAGGATTCATTTCTTATAATAAAATGAGAGTGCCAAAGTTAGGAAATCTTAATAATTTTGAACAGATCATAATTTGTCAAACAATATCAAATACGACTATCAGTGTTTGAAATATTATAATTCCCAGAGTCACTGAATCTCTCTCAGAGTCTCACTGACTATTATAGTTTTATTTTGCTTAAAAATAATTTTTTTTTTTTTTTAAGATGGAGTCTCGCTCTGTCACCCAGACTGGAGTGCAGCAGTGGCGTGATCTCCACTCACTGCAAGCCCCGCCTCCTAGGTTCACGCCATTCTCCTGCCTCAGCCTCTCGAGAAGCTGGGACTACAGGCGCCCGCCACCACGCCTGGCTAATTTTGTTTTTGTTTTTTGTATTTTTAGTGGAGATGGGGTTTCACCATGTTAGCCAGGATGGTCTCGATCTCCTGACCTCGTGATCTGCCCGCCTCAGTCTCCCAAAATGCTGGGATTTCAGGCATGAGCCATAGCGCCTGGCCAAAAATAATTTTTTTTAATTTAAACCAAAATATCATTTTAATTAATTTAATTTGAAACATAAAGATAAATTTTTTAAAAAGTTTCTACTACAAATTGCTTTTAAAATTTCTTTATTCTCTAAAATTTTAAATCTTCTACAACAATGTTGTAAAGAGGCGTAACTGACATGGATAAATAGAAGAATTTTTTTTTAAATATTGAGCATACTTTATATAATATGTATAATGAATTAGACAAGGCAAATCATCTAGCAAGTGATGGATTATTTTAAAGTATTAAACATCTATAATAATAACAATGACTTATTAACTTACCAATCATATACTACAATTGACTTCAGATGAACTAGGAAGTTGAAGAAAATAAATAAACTCTTTCAAATAGTATATTAAGATTCTGCTTTCAACTAGCAAACTCTTTTAATGTTTCCCATTGAAAGTGTTTTTCATCAGTGGCCTTTTATAGATAGCATGTTTAGAGCAATTATTTTCTTCTTTACGGCTACTTTTATAGGCCCCATTTTGTTGCATAGCTGCTTTTTACAATCAACCTTGAAATATTTGAGAATTCCCCCAGTTTACAGTTTCTAGGCTGTGTATCTATTTTGGTCTCTTCGGTGTCATTTACCATTCCAAAAATTTTCAGCCAGAGTGATGATTAATATCTAAACACTTTTAGACAAATATTTGGTTAGCATGCAAACATTCATCACATTTCATGGTTCTCAAATGAAAGTTCATGAATGTATTTTTGCTATTCATGAAGTGTGTTTGAGAATATTTGTTTTTATTTCATCCTTGCTATTCTAAAATAATAATCACATTTGAAATAATCTAGATGACTACATTAAAACAGTGTATTACTACATGATTTCAGAACCTACATTTTCATCTATCACTATATTCCATAAAAATTTATTTTTTAATTGATGTTTCTTATTTGCAGTAGTAATTGCAGTTGAAAAGGATTTCTGTAGATTCAGGCTGTGATTACTTAAGGAATTTAATACACTGACATTTCTATTTGTTATCAGGAAAATAACAATCTGGCAATTTATCATTTTAATTTTAATGGATTTATGGGAAAATAGAGTAGGCTTAATTTGTAAATAATATTTTAATTAAATGTAGCAATCTAATATCATCAAACACTGCATAAGAAAGGTTTTATAAGTTTTACCATCGTAGAAATAATTTTCAACATTATAGTTATTTCTTGAGTATATTTTATGTTCTCCCTATCATTAGCAATGCTTTATTAATTTAGAGAAGTTTTTAAATAAGCAGTATTTTGTTTTTACTTTTGCATTTGGAGACATTCCACTAAGTTAATTGTTTAATCAAATTAATAGTCTAGTGCTTCAAAATAAATTTCTCATATAAAAGAAAAAGTGCTTATAATGATTATAATTATTAAATTGATGATTCTTTATGCTCAAATCAAAAGTTCAATTTGACAAATAAAACAAAACATAGAAAGAATATACAATTTTAGTATTAAACACAACATTGGTAATGTTTTTTCAAAAATTAAACGATGTAACTTACATTGCCATAATAATCATAATAGTAGTACTTATTTTTACTCATTTTGTATTTTCAAAATAGTTTGCAGGTTTTTTAAAAAATTTAAAATGTACAATAGCAAAAAGCATAAAAGAATCTAACGTAGAAAAAACATTGGAATGCTATCCACTAATTATAAATGTCTGTTCAGATTTTTGAAAATGTTTTTTCTAAATTATTCAAATATGAAAATCTAATTATATGCTGCAGAACTAAGCTGCACCCTTCTCTTATAGTATAAGAGTCTCATATTTCTGACCCTAGGTCCTCTCAAAGTGAAAAGTATATATTTCCCTAGACATCATTTTAAAATTTCCAGCATTTTTTGTAGCAATTTATAAAATATTACAATACTTATAGTATATCAGTTCCAATTCTATTCCTCGCCCTTATTTGCTACTGAATTCATATTTAGGAATTTAAGGATATTTATTTACATGTCAATATACATACTATTAGTCACCTTTTTAAATATCTTGATTATACAGTCACTGACAGACGTTTAATTTTCATTGAAGAAATCTTAAAATATTGAATTAGTTTTGTTCACTAGAGATAAAAAACATTTCTTTATATAACATTAAAAAGGTTTTATACATTCAAAATTAATATTGACAGTAAAGTAGTTTAAGTTTTCCAAAAGTAGTTCCAATGAAACAGGCAGTTTTGGAAGTGAATAATAATGCTGATAATAGACGCCTTTTATGACTCAGCTGAGTTATATGCAGTGAGAGATGTTATGAAATTTAGTAGAACAGGGCACTTAGTAGGACATTGTCTTGTCATCTAGTCATATGGAGCATAGAGGGAATTTCCACTGGACTATAAGAAATGCTAAATTTATGCGCATTTGCCTGATAGCATCCTCGCAAGAATTAAGCACACATGCCCCTTCTGCCCTATTAAAAATATTTTCTATGTTAACTTTTTCCTTTCCTATTTATTTTATAAACCATAAGTGATTTCTGGTTGGCTTAGTTTTGTTTTGTTATGCAAAGGAGAAGCAGTTCCTCAGAGCTGTCAAAATTTTTCTTTGCCAGGTTTATTTTGAAAAGTGATGTCATATAGGTACAACAATTGTATTTGAAAAGTATATGTCAATTAACATCACTATTTCTCTCCAAAATTAATAACAGTCTGTATTTACAGCATTGACTAGCGGAATGTTAAGTGGTGTGTAGTTCAAAATAACAGCACACAAACTGAAGTCAGACAATTATCATTCTTTAGGAATGTCTCACACTGAAGCAGATGTATTGTAGAAGCCTGAGTTTTCAAAAGCCTATGTTATGTATTTATTTACTTTCCTATTCTGGCCAATCTTTTTTTTTTCTTTGAGGCGGAGTCTCACTCTGTCGCCCAGGCTGGAGTGCAGTGGCCGGGATCTCCACTCACTGCAAGCTCCGCCTCTCAGGTTCTCGTCTTTCTCCTGCCTCAGCCTCCGGAGTAGCTGGGACTACAGGTGCCCGCCACCACGCCCAGCTAATTTTTTGTATTTTTAGTAGAGACGGGGTTTCACCGTGTTAGCCAGGATGGTCTCGATCTCCAGACCTCGTGATCCGCCCGCCTCGGCCTCCCAAAGTGCTGGGATTACAAGCGTGAGCCACCGCACTGGGCCTATCCTGGCCAATCTTTTAAAGAAAATTGTACATCTACTGCATTAGCCTGAGACAACTAAAAAAGAAGCTCAATACTGGATGCTATAAGGGTGAACATAGACATCATAGTCATTTCATCCTCAGTATTCCACAATAAAGTAAATATAAATAATATAAATAATAAAGTAAATATATAA
>NW_016806973.1:1407977-1413761 GCF_001698545.2 Rhinopithecus bieti | reverse complement strand
TTTATCAAAATATATATTCTTATTATCCACTGATCATAAAATTTTACATTATATTAACTTCGGAAAATTCATTGTAGTAATTGTATTTAATAGCATCCTAATGTTCTATTATTTCCTACTTCGAATTTTCCCAATACATCTTTATGTAGAAATGAGAACACATTATATATATATATTTTTTTATGTCTACCACATTCAGCAGCAGGGAATGTGGGGCTCAGACTTGTTCCATTGAAAGCTTGACTAGACCTGACAAGAGAGAAATAATCCAGGGACTAACTAAATTACATACCGAGAAAACGCAATGTAATAAATTAGACAGTGTAAGTCTGATTTTATTTTTCCCCAGTTTAAAATTGAGAAAAGGAGAGGGAGTCCAATTCTGTCCCCATTTAAGGTAAAATCTCTAACTGCATTTTATTTGAAGGGTACACAGATGGTTTGTTAGTGATAAAGGTAAAAGCGAAATTACTCAAGTCCAATCATCATTTTTATTTAAACTTTGAACATAGAAACTTACGTTTGTATCCTGTTTCATGGGAAAATAGACTTGCTTTACTTGTAAAGAGTATATTGAAATTTAATCTTACCATCCATATGTGTAACAAACCATAAAAATCAAATGAAGGATTATTTTAATTAAACTTTGCCAAATTATTCAAATTTTCTGAATTCTAATAACATTTGCATGATAGAACCTATGAATACTAATAATCCTGTTGAAAGTCTAAGTGTTTGTTAATATTGATTTTGTTTTTATGTTCAAAGCTGGTTACTCTATATTAAATTTCTACTTTGGAGTACTATGTAAAATTCGCATTCTAGAAAGATTGTTTTCGTGACATTTTTGTTTATGTTAATTGATTAGCCCCTAGATTCTTCTAAGCAAATAGACAAACATTTTATTTAAAAAAAGAGGTCTTTACCCAATGATTGCTCATTGTAGTTTCTTCTTAATTAGTATGAAATAAAAAAGTATGATAACTCTTAGAAGCAAATTTGGGAGTAAGTCTTTGTGACTTTAAGTAATTATGCTAAGTAATTAAGTAATGATATTTTCTTGTGATTTTGAGCTTAGGAAATGATTTATTAGCTATTAAGTGAAATGTTAATAATAACATTATTTATCGTGGTCAAAAAGTGGAAACAATATAAATGTCAATCAATTATGATATATCTATACAATGGAATATTATTTAGCAGTAAAAACAAGGAAGAACTGATGCAGAGAAGAATCTCGAAAAACAGTAAGCTAAGTGAAAGATAACAATCACAAAATACCATATATTGTATGATTCCATTTAATTGAAATGTCCAGGATGGTCAAATCTGTAGATAAAGTAGATTCCCGGCTTACTATATTTGGTGAGAAGGAATGGGGAGTAACTGCTAAAGGATTTAAGGTTTCTTTTGCGGGGGATGACGTTCTAAAATTAGATTGTGATGATGATTACACAAGGAATGAATATGTTAAAACTGTTGGATTGTTCACTTTAATTTGGTGAGTTTTGTGGTATGTGAATTATATTTCAATAAAGCTGTTCTTAAAACGGTACAGAAAAACCAGGCTGTAAAATCTGGGTGAAAGAAAAATTAAGCAAAATAGTTCAACATAAAGAGAAATACAGTGTTCTTGACAGATAGCTGAAAGCTGCAACGCACAATCAAGGTGGTGCTTCAAGAACACCTGTGTGTCTTTTGGGTGGGGCCGCACCATTTGGAGCACTGAGGGGCAAGGTGGGAGCATATGACGCATTATTGCATAGAGGCTAAGTTAGAAGGGAGGCCTTCCTATAAAATGGAGGCATTTAGAAGACAGCAGCTTCCGCAGATCAAGGCAAGGTGGAGAGACTGTCTCACTTTAGGAAATGGTGGCATATCTCCTTCTTCCTGCTGTAGTTCTGAATAGGGCAGGAAAAAATCTTCCCTGCAAGTAATTAAGCATAAAATTGAGCTCATATTGACTTGGAGTTCAAATTCACTGTTTTTACTAAAATACCTTTTCTCACACTCTGCACATTCTCTCCTCCTATGCCTGGAAAATAATCATTAGTAATCAGTTTTAAAACTAATGTTTAAAATGTGTTTAAAATTTTGCCCTTTGGGTCCTGTCCTCTTTGCAACTATCAAAATGCGAATTATTTATGAAAAAATAGACTTAAGGTAATACCACAGATAGAATTACAATACAAACAGGACTTAGTAAAAATACTAACAAATGGGAAAAACAGAGCTCAATTAGGATGAGTGGCTGGGCACAGTGGCTCACGCCTATAATCCCAGCAGTTTAGGAGACTGGAGATGGGAGGACTGCTTGAGCTAGGAGTTTGAGGCCATCCTGGACAAGACGGTGAGAACCTTCCTCTACAGAAAATGTAAAAATTAGCTGGGGGCCGGGCTTGGTGGCTCATTCCTGTAATGCCAGCACTTTGGGAGGCCGAGGTGGGTGGATCACTTGAGATTAGGAGTTCGAAACTAGCCTGGCCAATCATGGTGCAAACCTGTCTCTACTAAAACTCCAAAAATTAGCTGGATGTGGTGGTGGGCACCTGTACTCCCAGCTACTGGGGAGGCTGAGGCAGGAGAATCACTTGAACCTGGGAGGCAGAGGTTGCAGTAAGCTGAGATTACACCACTGCACTGCAACCTGGGTGACAGAAATGGACTCGTTCTCAAAAAAATTAAAAATAAAAAAATAAAATTAGCTGGGTGTGGTGGCTCATACCTCTAGTTCCAGCTACTCAGGAGGCTGAAATGGGAGGATTGCTTCAACTCAGAGATCAAGGTGGCAGTGAGTACCGTGATCACGCCATGGCTCTTCAACCTGGGGAACAAAGTGAGACCTCCTTCTCTAAAAAAAAAAAAGAAGAAGAAAGAGCCAGTGGAAAGAAAATAAAGAAAAGCACAAACTTCAGAATGAAGTCTGTAGAAGATAAAGATATTGAACTTATCAGGAAAGTAAATATAACATTAGTTTCAAAAATATTAATGTAGATGAAAAATATGATGATCAAAGATGAGACAAATATTTACCAAATTGAAATAAAGATAAAATAATTAAAATAAAAAATTCAATGGAGAGCTTTTATATTACATTGGTACCTATCAATCATATAAATAGTTGGACTCAATTTATGCCAGATATTATGCCAGGTGTTTTATGTGCTTTTTGTCATTTCCTACTTTGAAATAACTCTACAAGGTTTGTACTATTTATATCCCCATTTCACAGATAAGGAAGCTGAGAGGAAAAAAGGGGGATGATGCGAACTAACTTATCTACAATCACATAGCTAATAAGCTAGGATTTGAACAAATGAATTGTGACTCCTGAGTTTGCACCTTTATTTATCTTACTTTACTGTTTGGCAAAAGATAATACAAATGAACAAATAAGTGTATGTTATAAAGTATGAAATTTTAACTTGTTGACATAGGAGGCAACAGAAAGAGATAAAAACTTTAGAAAAATAGTTATATTTAGACATGTAAGACATGCCAATTTAGAAATTGTAGGGTGATCAAAATTTATAGTGATGTATAATTATATAATTATAGATATAATATAGTTGTAAGTATTATAAGTGTTATATTTCATATATAAAAAGTCATTCGTATCCTTATTCTATATTTTCTGCATGATTCTAAAGCCCTTGAGATTGTATATACTTTTTGTTTATTTGTTTATTATCTCTCTAGTTTCACTAGTAAATTCCTAAAAAACAGATTTCCCAAAGTGTGTAACATGGAATATTAGCCCCACAAGATTTTGTATAAAACAAAAAAAAATTTTCATTAAATAAGAAGTTTGGAAAATACTGCATCACAGCCACAAAATAATTATCTTGCTCTCAAACAAAAGAAAGCAAAATTGGGCCCTGAACCAATTGGTATCAGAAGGAACTAGTATTCATCAGAATCTACCTTCTGAAAGTTGTTTTCTTTTTTTTTTTTTTGAGACGGAGTCTCACTCTGTCACCCAGGCTGGAGTGCAGTGGCCAGATCTCAGCTCACTGCAAGCTCCACCTCCTGGGTTTACGCCATTCTCCTGCCTCAGCCTCCGCAGTAGCTGGGACTACAGGCGCCCGCCACCTCGCCCGGCTAGATTTTTGTATTTTTTTAGTAGAGACGGGGTTTCACCATGTTAGCCAGGATGGTCTCAATCTCCTGACTTTGTGATCCGCCCGTCTTGGCCTCCCAAAGTGCTGGGATTACAGGCTTGAGCCACCGCGCCCGGCCGAAAGTTGTTTTTCAAACAGATCAGCAAGTATGTAATGATTTGAATAACCAAATAGGGAATAGGAACATCCACCAAAAAAGCCAAAGCTTTGGATGGATAAGAACGACTGTTACTCAATAAGTTATTAACAAGAGCATGTTAGGGATACATATTTGTGGAATCCCTATAAACAGACTCAGGTAGCAGAGGCACATAATCTTACATAGTTCGGTTATCTTGTTTTACATGCCAATAATAGTTTTTAACCTTTCCTTTTAAAGTAGCTCTGCTACCAAAAATATGCAGTTTAATAAAATATTATGAAAATTGTTTTACAAAAAAAGTGATGGAGAGGTCATAGAACAAAAGAAAGATAATATCAGGGGAACCAGCCCCAATATTTCAACATAGGTTCTTTTCTATTTTCCCTAAGTGTCGGCTGATCTGAGAAATAAAGGAAAAGAGCACAAAAGAGAGAATTTTTAAAGCTGGGTGTCCGGGGGAGACATCACATGTCAGCAGGTTCTGTGATGCCCCTTGAGTCATAAAACTAGCAAGTTTTTATTAGTGATTTTCAAAGGGGAGGGAGTATACGAATAGGGCATGGATCACATAGATCACGTGCTTCAAAGGCAATAAAATATCAAAAGGCAAACGGGCAGGGCAAGGTCACAAGGCCAGGGTGAAACTAGAATTACTAATGAGGTTCCCTGTTCCGTTGCACACACATTGTCATTGATAAACATCAAGAAACAGGGTTTGAGAACAGAGAACCGGTCTGACTAAAATTTACTAGGCAGGAATTTCCTAGTCCTAGCAAGCCTGGGGGTGCTGCAGGAGACTAGGGCATGTTTCATCCCTATCTAAAACTGCATAAGGTAGACACTCCCAGAGCAGCCATTTTAGAAGCCTGCCCCTGGGAATACATTCTGTTCCCAGGGCTGTTAATTATTAATATTCCTTACTGGGGAAAGAATTCAGTGATATTTCTTTTGCCCATTTTCGGCAATAAGAGAAATATGGCTCTGTTCTGCACAGCTCCCAGGCAGTCAGACTTAATGTTTATCTCCCTTATTCCCTTAATGTCGCTGTTATCCTGTTCTTTTTTCAAGGTGCCCAGATTTCATATTGTTCAAACACACATGCTTTATGAACAATTTGTGCGGTTAACACAGTTATCACAGGGTCCTGAGGCAACATACATCCTCAGTTTACGAAGATGACAGGATTAAGAGATTAAAGTAAAGAAGGCATAGGAAATTATAAGAGTATTGATTGGGGAGGTGATAAATGTCCATGAAATCTTCACAGTTTATGGTCAGAGACTGCAGTAAAGACTGGCATAAGAAATTATAAAAGTATTAATTTGGGGAACTAATAAATGTCCATGAAATCTTCACAATTTATTTTCTTCTGCTGTGGCTTCAGCAGGTCCCTCCATTCAGGATCCCTGACTTCCTGCAACAATCACCAGAAAATAAAGTTAGTTACCTTTAAGATAGCTCTGGGAAAAAAAAAAAAAAAAAAAAAAAAAAAAAAAAAAAACCCACCAAAAACAAAAAAAA
>NW_016806973.1:1404866-1407547 GCF_001698545.2 Rhinopithecus bieti | reverse complement strand
ATGAGAATATGTATAACCAGTGGGGAGGGGAGGTAGATGGGGTGGGGGCAGGCAGGGCATGGGGTGGAAAGAAACATGAGAACAGAATGAGAAGGCATGTCACCATATATCTATTCATATTGCTAGAATATTGAGAATCTGGACAGATAATATTCAAGAATATAATGCCAGAATGTTTTTCACATTTTGTAAAAGACATGAAACATAAGATGTAAGAATACAATTTGTAAATAAACACAAATAAAGCTAATTAAATTGATATGAGGTAAAAATACATTTGTTGTCATAAAAATTCAGAATGCCACTGTAAAAGAAAATATATTAAAGCAACCAGTGAATATAAAAAAGAAAGAAATGACAGTTAAATTGAAAGATACATTCTCAATAGCAGTTCCAGAAGCTGAAGAGAGCATATTTTCAAAAATGTAACTGAAAAGTGGAATGGTTTTATAGGAAATGAAATAACTCCAAATCCAAAATTCTATAGTCTAAAATATTTTCAAGAATTAGGATAAAATACATTTCCAGATAAACAGAGAATTGAAGAGGAAGAAAAATTATCACAGGAGAGCTTGAGATGCAAAAATAAATGTTTCCCCAAAAAATGGTAAAATTTAACAGCAAAACTAAACAAATGTTGATGACGTAAAATGAGGAATAAAGTCAATACAATTCTACATCTATATACATCAATGGCATTTGGTTGGAAGAAGCTGTTTTCGAAATTACCTTTGCTTAATTTTCTTAATTATTTTGTTTTATACAAAATACTGTATTAGTCAAATTTTGATATTGTTAAAATATACATAAGCTTAAATTCCTTAGGTTAACACCAAAAGACTATTAATGTAAATTATAACTTCAAGCTAGGAGAAACAGAAACTGTTTAAATAGATCAATGAATACAATAATTAAGGATAAAAAAGAAAATAATCAATATGACAAATGGAAATAATTATTAAGATAGTAAAACTTTTTAAAAGCATATCAGTGATTAAAATCAATATAAAGGGTTTTACATAACCAGTTAGCAAAAAAAAAAAAAAAATTGTATGTATCTAGAATTATTTTAAACTTTTATTTTAAGTTTAGGGTACAAGTGCAGGTTTGTTACATAGGTAAACTTGTGTCATGGGGGTTTGTTGTACAGATTATTTCATCACCCAGGTATTAAGCCCAGTACCTATTGGTCGTTTTACCGTATCCCCTTCCTCCTTCCAGCCTCCACCCTCTGAAAGGCCCTAGTGTATATTGTTCCCCTCTGTGTCCACATGTTCTCATCATTTAACTCCCACTTATAAGTGAGAACATTCAGTATTGGGTTTTCTGCTCCTGTGTTAGTTTGCTAAAGATAATGGCCTCCAGCTTCATCTGTGTCTCTGCAAATGACATGACCTCATTTTTTATGACTGCGTAGTGTTCCATGGTGTGTACGTACCACATTTACTTTATCCCATCTATCACTGGTGGACATTTATGTTGATTCGATGTCTTTGCTATCGTGAATAGTGCAGCAATGAACATACACATGCATATTCTTTTTACAAACCCCAAATTCCAGAAACACAAGATTAAAAATATTTGAAAGTAAAAGTGTGCTGTTTTAAAAAAAAAAAGTAGAGGTCAGAAGAAATCTACTACAATGGGCAATTCTTTCCAGTATTCCTAGGAATGAAATAGATGGCAACTAAATATATTTATTAATTACCACAATTAGAAAAAACATAGATCTATAGTCCAAAAACCTGACTAACATTTTCATGATGGCAAATCAGTTTTTCATCTTGTTTTCAGGCCTAATCTAATTGACATTCTGGAAAACTTCTCACTGAAAGAATATTGGGTCTCTTTTAAAAAGGAAATTGCCACACATGTATATGTAAATCCTCCTCCACAAACAGCCAATGTGCTCTGCATTGATTTACCAAGATGCATGTGCATGGGAGTAGGAAAATTTGCAAACATTTTAGTAATTATGAGACATGACCTTAGTTCTGATCCATTGTCAACTAGATAGACAAGAGGATTATGGAGTTTAGGTGACATAATGGAATTTTGTCTCAAACAAATCTCACAGTTTTCAATGTGTCTTATCCCAAGAGTCTGGCTATTTTTTCAGTTTCTGAATGCATTTTAAGAATAGCCAGTCTTCGGGGGCGGAGCAAGATGGCCGAATAGGAACAGCTCCAGTCTCCAACTCCCAGTGCCAGTGACACAGAAGACCGGTGATTTCTGCATTTTCAACTGAGGTACTGGGGTCACCTCACAAGGGAGTGCTGGACAATCGGTGCTGGTCAGCTGCTGTAGGCCGACCAGCGAGAGCTGAAGCAGGGCCAGGCATTGCCTCACCTGGGAAGCGCCGGGGGAAGGGAATCCCTTTTCTTAGCCAGGGGAACTGAGACACACAACACCTGGAAAATCGGGTAACTCCCACCACAATACTGCGCTTTAAGCAAACGGGCACACCAGGAGAATATATCCCACAACTGGCCGGGAGGGTCCCACGCCCACGGAGTCTCCCTCATTGCTAACACAGCAGTCTGCGATCTAACCGCAAGGCAGCAGCGAGGCTAGGGGAGGGGCGCCCACCATTACTGAGACTTAAGTAGGTAAACAAAGCCACTGGGAAGCTTGAACTGGGTGGAGCTCACAGCAGCTCAAGGAAACCTGCCTGTCTCTGT
>NW_016806973.1:1389358-1401215 GCF_001698545.2 Rhinopithecus bieti | reverse complement strand
AAAAAAAAAAAAAAAAAAGAATAGCCAGTCTTTTTCAGATTCTCCATATTGGCTCAGTAACCTATGGAGTATGGTTATTATTGTAGGAAAAGCTAAATAGAAGTCTTGGTAACTTCATCTACAAACCAAAATATTAAACTAAATGTAACATTGATTTCATGAGGGAGTCCTAGAACAGTGAATTCACCAAATGCTTATATATGTGGAGCTGGTGGTTTCTATTACATCATAATTAACTCTCCTGTCTGGTCTGTAGAAAAGCCAAATAAATTGAGAATACTGACTGGGGTCTACTACAACTAAATCATGTAGGATTCAGATTGAAGCTGTTCTAGGTGTGACATCCTTGCTAGATAATATCAGCACAGCTCAGCACCTGACAAGCAGCTGTTGATCTTCCACATACCTTCTTAAAAAGCACACAAGTTACTAAAGAAAATCCAAAAAATATATATGCATTTACCTGACAGTTACAGGGGTACACCTTATCTATCTTACCTCATATCTAAGTAAATTATCCCATTCTCTGTCATAATAAAATATACCATATGATTCTGTTTGGACCTAAGGAGTATGTAGCATAGAGAACTCAAGATATCATAGGCATTTACTTACTAGATTACATTTAAAAAAACATAAAATTTTAAGAAACTGACATAGAAATATTTCTAAGTTTTGGCTTGTGGCATGTCAGGAAGTCCCATGTAATGTTAAAAACAGGTTATTGGGCCGGACGCGGTGGCTCAAGCCTGTCATCCCAGCACTTTGGGAGGCTGAGACAGGCGGATCACGAGGTCAAGAGATCGAGACCATCCTGGCTAACACGGTGAAACCCCATCTCTACTAAAAATACACAAAAATCAGCCGGGCGTGGTGGTGGGTGCCTGTAGTCCCAGCTACTCGGGAGGTTGAGGCAGGAGAATGGCATGAACCCAGGAGGCGGAGCTTGCAGTGAGCTGAGATCCGGCCACTGCACTCCAGCCTGGGTGACACAGCGAGACTCTGTCTCAAAAAAAACCAAAAAAACAAAAAAACAAAACAAACAAAAAACAACAACAAAAAAAAAACAGGCTATTCTACCTCGCCTTGGACACCACAACAAGAGAAGGCACGAAGTTCTGTAGGGTTCCTTAGGTTATACTTTGTATGTTACTCTGCTGCGTATCCACAGGAACACATGAGGCTGCTTGTTTTTTGGGGGACTTGGAAAAAACAATGCTGCAGGAGTTTAGGCTGTGGCTGAAGTCATTTCATCAGTTAGTCTTTATGATGCAGCAAAAACAATTTTGCTTGAAATATCTATGGATATTAAGTACATTGTATGGCGAACCTGGGAACTTCTAATAGGAAACTCTGAGTGCAGACATCTATGATATTGGAGCAGTTACAACCAACCTCACTGCTCAATGTTATCCTTTAAAAAAGATCAGTGTTTTATACATCATAGTTGCAGATAAATGCGTAAATCATAAGAAAATTACACAATACATTTTCACAAAAAAAGCCTCTTTTGCTGAAAATTGTTTATGAAGTTTACCATTTTATTGAATGTGTTTTAGTCTGCTCATACTCCCTGTTGCCCATGATCACCCTGTATGGATATACTACAATGATTGCATCCGTCATGTTTTGAGAAGATTTCAGTTCTTACAAACCATGCTGGTGTGAATATCCTCATAGATGTTTTTGGTTAACATATGCTTTCATTTCTTTTGGGTATTTCTTTGGATATAATCAAATAAGAAAAAACTGTATGTCATTAAGACAGTGATATTACGGCTTGTGATAACATGGACTTTTCAGTAGTAGATTTTAAGGAATAGGAATAAGCTAAGGAGATAGGCCATTAAAACATGGTAGTTACCATGACATAATGTCACCCTTGAAGAGAAATTTTGTGCCACATACAGTCACATGCCTTCAAACACCCAGGAGTGTTGTCACCTGAAAATTATACCTGCTGCTTTTTTAACATGGATAGTGTAAATTTCTTATATTTAAGTGCAGTCATATTCATTTTAGGTATATTTCCCTGACCATAAAAATATACTGATTAATAATAAGATATATACACAATTCAAGGTATAATAATATTGCATAGCTCATTATAATGTGAGGGAGAAATGATTTTACTCTAATAAAAAACAAGAAACAAACCCTCATTTCTTCTCCATTAAAAAACATATTGCTGGGCGCAGTGGCTCACTCCTGTAATCCCAGCACTTTGGGAGGCCAAGGGGGTCAAATCACGAGGTCAGGAGATCGAGACCATCTGGCTAACAGGGTGAAATTCTGTCTCTACTAAAAATACAAAAAAAAAAAAAATCAGGTGGGCTTGGTGGCAGGTGACTGTAGTCCCAGCTATTCGGGAGGCTGAGGCAGGAGAATGGTGTGAACTCTGAAGGCGGAGCTTGGAGTGAGCCGAGATCACACCACTGCACTCCAGCCTGGGTGACAGAGCAAGATTCCATCTCAATAAATAAATAAATAAATAAATAAATAAATAAATAAATAAATAACATGTCAATGAAAATATGTGAACTGACCTTGAGTTACATATTTCTAACAATCATAAAAATGTAACTGTTTATGAAAATGAATTCACCATTATAATCACTGATCATCTTTCTAAAATTTTGTGTCATTAACAAAGGGTAATCACCTCCTTAAATAATTATAATGTTTTTATTTCATCTATACTCTTTATAAAGACAGGTATAAGCAAACATAATTAAAGAAAAGTGAACTGTGGTGTTTTACATCATAAACTTGCAGCTAATATTTCATTGATTGGTTAATAATTTAAAGATAGAAAATGTTTATTTGTTATCATAATAGGATAATATAGAAAATATATTATTTTTATAAAGTAAATCTTTGAAGACCCTTTCATGATTCTTCTGCACAATTTTAAGATAAAATAATTATCTATAAATTTAATATTAGGGTGATGGGTATTCTTTCACACAAGCTACTGGATTCTAAGAAGAAAAAACTTTTTCTTTCTTCCTCTCAAACCTTTCAATACTCTATATGCATTTGAGTATTTTATCTTACAATACATTCTATTTGTTTTTATATTTTCAAGTAGAAATACTACAATTTAAATAGCCAAAATGGTTAGAACCTTTAAACACAGCCAGTCAGTTGTAGAGCTGATATAGAATATGGTCCACTCTATTATTTGTCTAAAGGGCTTTCCACTGGAATTCACTGCCTCCATTAAGAGAAACACAGGAGATGTGAAAGAAAAATGTTGACACTCTAATCAAATGCCTTACCCAGGTAAGAATTTCCTATTAGTTTCCAATCTTATCTCAACCAACCATTAAACACTTTCAATTTCAACAACACCCCCACTGTTACAGCTTGTATTGTTGAACGGAAAATTGTTCTGTTTATTTTGAAAACGGCTCTAAGTTTTTACTGAATGTTCAACTTCAACTTACAGCAAAACTAATGATATAAGTTTACCAATAACTCAAAATACAATGGGAACAAAGTTTTCAATTTTATTTCTTTATAAGAAATCCCAAGCCATCAGTTCACTATATGGAAAGCAAACATAAGCAAGAATTACAACAGACATCATCAGAGCCAACAAAAATCTGAATAGATATTTTAAATTATTATCTCTTTGTAATATTAAAGGAGTATTTAAATGATGGTTTCTTTTCTTTCATTTTTCAGAAAGAGATGAGTTTATTAAGCAACCTAATTAATGTTTCTTTTCAACATTTACCTCAGTATATGACGTTGGGCATATTGTTCTTGGTAGTGAGTGTGTGTGTATGTGTGTGTGTGTACGTATACGTTTTAAGAAAACTTAATAACATGTGGCCCGCAATGCCTTGCAAGTATCCATATAGGGTCCACAGGCAAGGCTTAATTACAGTTGACCTAAGTCACTGCAGAATGTCCTGTGATCAGTCTGGAGTGAGTCAGCATGAAAGGCTTATGTGAGTAGGTCAGTTTCTCATTTATCTCCATATTTATTATGGAGGCTGTCAAAAGAGTTTCTCATCAGTTTCTGCCTTCTGAGGAGGTCTGAGGCTTTGTGCTTTTCCCTCTTAAGGTACATCTATAGACTTTCAAACTGCATAGCTGCAGCATGAAATCAACTGTTCAGCGACAGTCTGGCCCCTATTGTCTATCATATGAAGCTTTTTGTTCTAGTGTCATGGTGTAGGATAAGGGCATTGGGAGATGACATTTTGCTATTTTGCTTTCACTGTCTATGTAAGTAATAAATTATCTGCATTTGAAAGTAATTCGTTGTTTCTTCACCAGCCCAATGTGTCAGCATTAGTTGACACTGCCTTTCCAAGAAATAGCACATGGAGAGTGAATTTACAATACTACTTCATAAAGTGGCCTTTAAAAAAACAAAACAGAAACAAAACAAACAAACAGAAAAAGAGTGTTGGTTATCAGGACATGTAGTGACAACATTTTAAATCAATATAAGAAGAAAAAAAAAATCCAATATGAGAACTTAAGCATATGGAATTTGAAAGTGTGTGGTTTCTTCAATATTGCCATGATTTTTCCAAGATTCATTAGGGAAACTCTTTCACTGTAGATTAGTTAAATCAAAATAAATCATCCTGTCTTCAAAGAGTTTAGAATGTTTATGAAAGAAGTGATACATTTTGTAGCTTTTACATCAAATAGAAAAAAAACACTGTATTTACACATTCTGTATGACACTTCAAGAATGCTGAGCAAACTGAATACCAAATTATGATTGTCAGACTATTTCAAGATTATTTTAATTAAAATTAGGATTGTAGGCCCAACACAATGGCTCACACCTATAATCCCAGCACTTTGGAAGGACAAGGCAGCAGATTTGCTTGAGACCAGGAGGTCAAGATCAGCCTGGGCAACAAAGTGAGACCCCATCTCTAGAAAACATAAAAAATTAGCTAGGCGTGGTGGTGCATGCCTCAGGAGACTGAGGCAGAAGCATCCCTTGTGCTCCAGAGGCTGACGCTGCAGTGAGTCTTGATGGTACCACTGCACTCCAGCCTGGGTGACAGAGCAAGACCCTGTCTCTAAAAATAATGACAGAATTTTAAAACATTAGTATTGTAGCAAAAAAAAAAAAAAAAAAAAAAAAATCATTGCTATTCATCTTCCTTTCCATGTGTTAATGATACAACTATTAAAATAAATTAGGGAAAATGAAGCAAGGCAAAAACAACTTCAAAACTCTTTACGGTGCAGAATATCATGCAAGAGTTTATTGCATAATCATTAGCTAAAGGTTCACTAGTGGAATCCAAACTATATACACAAAATATTAAGTGAATGCCACTTCATTTTAAATTTTTGACAAAACACAATTTTCCGAGTTATGTCTAAAGATTTGCCTCATTTAAATTTGAACTAAATAACTGTAAGTTAAATTTTACATGAGTATTCAACATTACTTTCAAAACCCATTGTTACAGTTCCTTATTTTGTAGATGCCTAAATGAATTCCAGCTAAGCTATGTGTGTGCAAGTCATTAGGTAAACACTTTCTTTAAGACAGAGTCTGAAATAATCAATGCTGTAACTAGAACAAGTAACATGGAGTTTTGCCATCCATACTTGCATAAACATTTGAGTTATGTCACTAGATATAATTATACAAATTATAATGCTACTAAGTTTTGCATTAATTGCTGTTCAATATGTTTGTATGAGCATGTTGTATAGTTTTATGGGTTAACCCAAATGCTTTAAAAGTGATAGTAAATACTTCCCAAGAAAAAACATGCTCACTTGAAGGAAGGAAATGGTTCTTCAAAAAGCCTCAATGACATACAGATCATGTAAAAATTATTTTATATAAAAACATTTTATTCCAAAATTGGCCCAACATATGACAGGAAGTCTTTTAATAGTATATTTACATAACAAATATAACAACTAATTAAAATTCTCTGGCAAGGAATAAGTTTCATTATCCCTGTACCTGATACTACATCAGTACCTTTTAAACTGAACGTTTTTAGGATTACATCATAATAAACATGCACAATAGTACTGCCATTTTTTCATGCATAACTTAACTTATTTGCATATCTCAGCACTATACCAGTAATTTTATAAAATAAAAAAACTTACTGTTCAAAAATAGTGCTAAATGTTTGAATTTATTTTTTAAGATGTTCCTCCAAATGTGTGTGTGTGTTATTGTAATAAGAGAAAAAGTAATTATATTCTATATCATTTCTGCAATTTGCTTATTTCACTTAATTGAATACTCCTGGAAAATTGCCTTGAATCCTTAAAAAAAAAGTATATGAGAACTACATAAAAAAGAACTACATAAAACTTGTAAGAAATACAAAAAGTATAAGAAGTACATAATTCATAAATAAGTAAAATATCAGTTTAGAAGAAGATATATCTTAAAATTTTTTTCAAGATTCGAGTAAACTTCACACTTTTCACCTAATGATAGTCTAATAATTATAATTCAGCTATTGTGTGAATTTCAAAAAATTATGAAATATATTTTGTCCAATACAAGAATGAAATTATCACTTCTTTTGCTTTTTAAAATAATTTCTTTAAAAATCACTGTAGTCAAACATTAGTCANTAAAACTTGTAAGAAATACAAAAAGTATAAGAAGTACATAATTCATAAATAAGTAAAATATCAGTTTAGAAGAAGATATATCTTAAAATTTTTTTCAAGATTCGAGTAAACTTCACACTTTTCACCTAATGATAGTCTAATAATTATAATTCAGCTATTGTGTGAATTTCAAAAAATTATGAAATATATTTTGTACAATACAAGAATGAAATTATCACTTCTTTTGCTTTTTAAAATAATTTCTTTAAAAATCACTGTAGTCAAACATTAGTCATAAAATAATGCAAAAATGATAAAGAATTAGAGAATCATATAGCAGTATATTAAAACAGAATTCATCAAGAGAAGGAGGGTACCGTTATGGGAAGACAAGAAAGACGTATTTGATAGATTTGTCTTTGGGGGCTCATACTAGAGTTATGGGTGGATTTATATACCACAAATACAGTAATAGAGTATTCTGAATTCTTCCATGTACTTAATTTTACCAATGGGTTTTAAACCTCAAAAAGTTTTCTTTTGCACATTAGTGTTTTTTTCCTTCAGATTGGATAACTCTTTAGTATTTCTTGAGAGATGGATCCAGTGGTGGTGAATTCTCTAACCTTAAATTTGGGAAAGATTTTATTTATCCTTCAAATTTGAATGACAATTTTGTTGGGTACAATATTCCTGGGTTGCAGTATTTTTCTTTGAGCACTTTGACAATTTTATTCCACTCCCTCCTGTTACGTATAGTTTCCATTGCGAAGTCTGTTGTCCAATGAATAAGAGTTCCTTTGTATGTTATTTTTTCCTACCTTTCACTGCTTTGCTGCTTTTAGGATCTTTTCTTTGTCCTTGGCCTTTGAGAGTTTGAAAATTAAGTACTTGGGCATAGTCATATTTGACTTGAGTCTGTTTGGTATTCCAAAACCTTCCAGTATCAGAATATTTGTGTCTTTCTCAAGTTTTGGAAAGTCTTCTGTTATGATTTCCTTGAATGGGCTTTCTACTCTTTGCTCTTGCTCAACTCCCTCTTGAATACCCATAATTCTTAGATTTAGTCTTTTGAAATAATTTTCCATATCCCATGGGTGGTCTTCATTCTTTTCTGTCCTTTTTTTTTTTCTCCTCTGACTGTGTATTTTCAAGCATCTGGCCTTCAAGCCCACTGATTCTTTCCTCTGCTTGAGTCATTCTGCTCTTAAGAGCATCTAAAGAGTTTTTCAGTTCAGCAAATGTATTTCTCAGTTCTCTGATTTCTGTTTAATTGCTTTTTATTATTTCAGTCTTTTTGTTGAATTTATCTGATATGTTTCTGAATTGCTTTTCTGTGTTAACTTAGAAGTCACTGAGTTTCCTTAAAACTGCTATTTTGCATTGCTGGTCAGAGCTCACAAATCACCATCTCATTAGAGTCAGTCACTGAATTTTTGCTTTGTTCTTTGGAGAGGTTATGGTTCCCTTTTTTCTGTTGTTTACTGTGGGTATATGTCTGTGTCTTTGCATTGAAAAATTAGGTATTTATTGGTTTTCTCTGTCTGGCTTATTTTGGTTGTTGTTGAATATATTTATTTAGGGCATTTTCAGTGCTAAGCCTGCTTTATGGCTCTAGGTGGCACCTTAAGCCTAGGCTTATTACTGGCAGCAAATTCATATGGGTCTGCAGCAACCTCAGTTCTTGCCTCCTCAGAAGAAATAATTCAACTGAGGGGCAGAAGGCAGAAGAAGAGACTGAGGCAAGTTTTAGAGCAGGAGTAAAAGGAAGGAAAGTACAGTTAGAGGAGGGCCAAGCTGGTGACTTGAGAGATCAAATACCCTGTTTGACCTTGGACTTGGGATTTTATATGTTGGCATACTTCCAGGGTCTTGTGCCCCTTCTCCCTGATTCTTTCTTTGGGGTTGGCTGTCCACATGTGCAGTGGCCTGCTAGCACTTGGGAGGGGAGCATGCAGAGTCTGTATACTGGAGTTGTACACGTGCTCACTTGAGGTATTCTTCCCTTACCAGTTAAATGTCCCTAGAAGGACATATACCAGTTAAACTCCACCACTTCACCTCTTAATGCACACAACTTGAGACTGCTTGCCCAACTCCTGAGATATTATTGGGAAGCTGTGCATCACCAGTTTCAGGTTTTTTCTACCTATCAGGAGACTGCCTTTACCCGGTGCTGTGACCAGTTACTATTTTAGAGAAACAGTTAACAACTACCTGACCATCACCTGATGGTTGCCTGACATTCTTGGAGAGGGGCAGGGAACCCTCCCTAGGACTGTTCTTGCCTAACTAGGTACCTACTCTAACAGGTTCACTTCAGCTCTATTAAATGGTCAGAGTCCCCCTGTTCCAAATGGGGTTGGCTCTGTAACCACCCAGTTGCTTCATTTTCCTTACTGCCCAGACATGCTGATTTATCAAGACAGGGGTATTGCAATAGGAAAATAGTTTAATATACATAGAGCTGGCTAAACTCTATGTATATTAAGGAGACTGGAGTTTTATTATTACTCAAACCTCCCTGAATATTCAGAGGTTAGGATTTTTCAAGGATAGTTTGGGGGACTAGGAGCTAGGGGAATGAGTGCTGCTGCTTGGTAAGGAATGCAATCATAGGTGTTTAATAAATGGTCCTACTTTGCTGAGTTTGCTTCGGGGTTGGGACCACTGGACCAATTGAGCTAAGAGTCATGAGTCTGGGTGGGGCCACCCAGTCATCATCAGGTCATTAGAAATGCAAATGCCTGAAAGGGCATTTCAAAAAGTCAATCATAGTTTCTATAATTGTTGAGTAATTGCAAATCTTGTGACCTCTGAGATAATGGCTGGCAATTATTTAACTATACCTACATCTTAGCAGAATTCAAGCCACTTTCATCCACCTAACCTGGTGGCCTTGCATTAGTTTTACAAAGGCAGGTGAGTTTTTAGGAAGGGCAGATAGTTTATCATTATACTTTTATATAGTTTATCATTTTGAACTATTGACTAAATTTCTCCCAAAGTTAGATTGACCCATGCCCAGGAATGACCAAGGGCAGTTTGGAAGTTAAAGGCAGGATGGGGCTAGTTAAATCGTTTCTCTTTCACTGCTGTAACTCTCTCACTTTTATAATTTTTGCAAAGACGGCTTCAGTCCCAAAAAGATTATCTCCCAGTGTAGGAAGGCTGGCTACGAGCTTGTGCCCAGGGGACAGGGTGAACATACCTCCTGCTGCCGCTCTGATTTGATGTCTCCTTTGACTGAGTTACAGAATAGAGTTTCTAGGCTGAGTATGGTAGTTCCACTTCCTGCATTTGTCTCTTCCTGTCCTCAGGAACATTTCTCCCTGCAGGCAGTCTCGAGTCTACCTATGAGTTCAGGCTTGGACAGGTCTTCTGACAGGGAACCCAAGGAGGTGGAGAAACACATGGTTGCTGCTTGGGCAGAATGCAGGGGGAAGGGCATTATAGAAGTGGAAGTCTGGTTCCCCTACCATCTGCTTCCACTTCTTTGTGGCCCCAGGAATTGTTTCATCTTCATACTTGAGCTCTGGATTGTTGCTGGTGAAGATCTCCGAGACATATATTTCTTTTTATTTCTTGTGTGAGTCAGCAGAAAGAGAAACCAGCTTGCCTCTATGCTGCCATTATGCTGCCAGCTACCTCAGGAAGATATATTTTATATGCACACAGATTCTGGTTAAAGCAAAGTCCGTAGAATGAAAATTGATGGGTGCATCTTTATTTGGAATAGACATACCACACCACACACACATATACACACATACACACACACATACACATTTACCTTTAGTATGTATTGGTGTTGGTTGTCGGCCAGGACCCTTACCTATGTTCAATTGAAACTAACTCTAACATACTTAAAAAGGGAATTTTTCAAAAAGATATTTTATAGGTCAAAGATTAACAATGAACCTGAAATACAGCTTTGAAAAGCTGACTTGAACCAAAGAAAGCTTGGAAATTGTATCCTGCAAAAAAAACAACTTGGTCAGGATACTGCCTCTGATAAAAATAATACAACTGGGCTGACTCTAGTGGCTCATGACTGTAATTCTAGCACTTTGAGAGGCCTAGGTGAGAGAATTGCATGAGCCCAGGAGTTCAAGACAAGCCTGGGCAACGTAGTGAGGCTCTGTCTCTCCAAAAAAATAAATAAATAAATAAATAAATAACCTGGGCATAGTGTGCATGCCTGCAGTCTCAACTATGCAGGAAGCTGAGGTGGGGGATAGCTTGAGCACAGGAGGTCGAGGCTACAGTGAGTCGTCTTTATGCCATTGCACTCCAGCCTGGACAACAGAGCAAGACTCTGTCTCAAAATGACAACAACAATAACAACAACAACAATAAAAACATAGCTGCCCCTAGATTTCTCAGTGTTCCATTGTAATTTCTGAACTTTGTGTGTTGATAATAAAATCCCAGAAAAAAATCAGTCCAATTCACTCAAATTATGAAATTACATCATGTAACTTTTCCCTGGCTAGATGGATGCTGGATGGAGAATAGTATATATACTTATAGAGAGAGAGAGTGTGTGTGTGTTTACACTTAGCTTCTGCAATAAAGTTGGATACCAAGTCTCTCTAAGAATGCGTTACACATGAATGAGATTTTCACTCAATTATAATTTCTAACTTGTTATAATTATTTAAGATATCATTCATTTACTATTTATTTTATAATAAGCACCTTGCTGAGTTAGTTGATCCAGTTTGCTCAGTTAGTTTCTGGTTAACTCCTGAATCTTTTCAGGCATTCATTATATTGCCTGAACGTAATGATAACTTTTTCTCCTCTTTTAAATTATATTTGCATATTGGTATTCTTTATGATTTTCTCTTTACATGAATTAATTCATCTGGAATAAAATTGCACAATTGGTGTGTGTTATTTCATCACCTTGTAGAGGATTCGTCAACTTTCTCATGGCCTGTGTGAAATGAGATTGTTAGTTGAGTTTGTAGAATATCTTTTATATTTCAATCAAAAGCCTACTCTGTTCTGTCAGAGATAGGAATTACAAGTGAAATAGTGATGCCATCTTTATTCTGACTCCTTATAACTTAGATCTTTTCTTGGCACAATGCATCTTTATTATTGTAACCAAACACAAGTCCAACTGCTTGTCACACAGAAGCCAAACGCAAGAATTGAGATGAGGTGAAAAGAAATCAGTTTTATTAATCAAATTCTAGCAATTGGGAAATGGTCCCACTCATGCCTCCCAAAGGCTCACGCTTCCAATTTCTTTTTTTTTTTTTTTTTTTTT
>NW_016806973.1:1380027-1384196 GCF_001698545.2 Rhinopithecus bieti | reverse complement strand
CTGGTGTGCCTGTATGCTTACAGCGCAGTATTGGGGTGGGAGTTACCCGATTTTCCAGGTGTTGTGTGTCTCAGTTCCCCTGGCTAGGAAAACGGATCCCCTTCCCCCTTGCGCTTCCAGGTGAGGCGATGCCTCGCCCTGCTTCAGCTCTCGCTGGTCAGGCTGCAGCAGCTGACCAGCACCGATTGTCCGGCACTCCCTAGTGAGATGACCCCAGTACCTCAGTTGAAAATGCAGAAATCACCGGTCTTCTGTGTCGCTCGCGCTGGGAGTTGGAGACTGGAGCTGTTCCTATTCGGCCATCTTGCTCCGCCCCCCCAATTTCTTATTTGAGGCTGAGTAAGAGTTTTAAGAAGGGAAACTTGCTACGAGAAACATGTGGGAGTAAGGCAGGGTAGAAAGCCTATGTATCTTGTTCCAATGGCTGTCTTGTGCTATTATCTACCTCAAGCATGGGCTAAAGCCATTTCAACAATGGCCAGGTTGTAGTTTAACTACCTTTTGGGGTAATCTCTAGATGGGGAGAATTCCACGGTTGGTCTCTGCACCTGTGTCATTTTAAGTTTAGCCCCTGAAGTTTCTAAGCAAGAACATAATTAGATAAACTAGTACAGGTCAAGGAGTGTGTCCAGTTGGGAAGGAGGGAAACAATGAGATTCAAAGTGTATTTCAAGGCTAAGACTAGAAAGAACAAAAAAAAGTTTTTAAAGTGCACTTTGAAACATTTTAAAGCATTACGTGATCTGAGGTATTATAGAAAAAAATTAAAATTGAATGAAAGAATGAATGTTAAATCTCATACAGGAAACATTGCATCACTAGACTGAAGCAATGGAAAACATTTTATTAATTACTAACTTAACATGGGGCATCAGTTATGTATTCCCAATGTCACACATTTAATATAGAGATTAAGAAGCTCACATCACCATTGCAAGTCTAGGACAATGAAGTTCAGGGAGCTGTCTACAGGGATCTCTAGTGCAAGCAATCCTCGCCATCTCACACCAAAGGAATTGAACCTCATCTTCTTCCAACTACCTCAGTTTGCAAGAAAAAGTGGATGGTTCTCAAAGGTTTTCTTGGAAAATACCTCTTACCTCACATCCAGTCGTCATCCTGCAAATATGTCTGGAAAAAAATAGTCATGACTGGTTTCTTACCTTCCAATTTTGAAAGTGCCTTTGGAATCTAGGAATTGAAGCTGTTAGTGTCTTCTCTGTAAGGCAAAAGAAACTTTAGAAGAAATTTTTCTGAGTATTTAAAATAATATTCATTCAGTATAACAGTCCTACGAATAAGAAACTGATTACTTCAAGATAACTGAGGCATGGAGCAATTCCAAACAAGGCAATTTGGCTCCAAACTCTATGCCCTTCCAGTGCTAAGTATTTACATAGCTAAACATTTACATCCCATATATATGTATTTATTGTCAACATTCCAGTCAAAATACACCTGACCAACTAAACATACCTAATTCGCTGCATTTTCCAGGTATAAATTTATTTCATTTTATTGGACAAGCCTGACCATATGAGAAACAGAGGTAAAATTGGTAGCATTGAAATCCTCTTCCTCAGTCTTTGACCTACTATACTAAAGCTAAGTTTAAAAGACTCCATAGTGTTATATGGTTAGCTCACGCAAGCTCATTGGCTATGAAGGTAAATGTTGGTGTTAATCAATTGGTAAGATTTATTCAAAAGTACTCTAATGTATGCATTACCTAATACCTTTAAATATTAGCCTAATTGATCAATGCATAGTCAAGTAAAAAGATAGATAGCAGTTTGACATAAAGGCAGGTTCTATGGGCAGCAGAAGAAATGAATGTCTATGCCTACGGGACTAGAATAATAAAAGAAGAGATATTTGAACGGCACATTGAGGAACAAGATTTTAAGATAAATTCCTCCTGAATAGAGAGAAAATTCTGACATACTTCTATAGACATTGGTATTAAGACAAACCAAACCAAGAATTTAGTGTAAATAATTAGGACATTTGAGTGATGGGGCAATATTTAATTCATTTTACCATTTCATAGTCTGTTCAGAGATTTAAGTAGTATAACAATTTCATTTACCTAAAAGTACACTGTTGCCAAAATGTCTTTCTAACCTCATGGGGTTTGACCAGCCAGCTTCTAAGAGCAATTTGAAAATCATGCCACTGATTAACTAAGCTTCCTGGAAATTTCAAAATATGTTAAGAGTCAGCTGATTTGTCAGTTCCATATGGTTGCTCTCAGAATGAGATCACAGGGTTATTTTATTGTGAAGATGGAGATCAGTAAGGAGTTCACAGTGTATTTAACTCACATCAGTTATTCCGGTTACACTTCTCATTTACATTGATAAAATGTAAGTTTTGAAAACATTTATTACATATTTATCTTTCATTGGTTTGTGTCTCAGATATATTGTAAAGACCAATATTGTATATTTTAATACATGCCAATGTACTAAGTTGCAGAAATATTTAAAACTGATTTTGGATGAAGTCAGTCTGTCTACTTTGCATAGATAAAAATTGTGTCTACAATTACATTACTTCGTAGCTCTGGGTTTCACAAAAAATTAAGTATGATCAATCCTTTCATTGTGATACTTTTACAAAATCTATTTTTATATGTTCTATCCTAAATGCTAGGGAACCACAGATATGGGGACACCTAAGAAGCACCCTTTCTATTTTTCTCTCTCCCAATCCTGTTCAGATCCTATAATAAGGCAGAAAATCACAAGAAAATATTTGAAAATAATGGTTCCAGAGCAAAACGGCCTAGGCTGTATTCCATGGGACACTCCTGTGCAGAGTGATACTAACAAATATTTCAGGAAAAACAAGCCTGAGGTAAAAAATGTGAGTAATTTTGCATATTACTCTTTCTTGGAAATTCATAATTCATATTTGCCTAGTAAATGTTCTGAGAACTCTTGATCGGGAACAATTGTTTAAAGTTTATTTAATTTTCATAACACAAACTTGATTAGCAAGACCTCTTGTTTATTGCACTATATATATATCCATCTCTATTTTATCCAAGGGTAATATTTCCTCGAATATGTATTTCTTGAAGTCTTAATAAGACTTGTGTAGACAAATAGCTACTGACTAGATAAACAGATTGGGTTGGTTAGAACATAGGAAAATCATTTTATCATTAAATGCCTAGGCACAGTGGCTTCTATGATCTGCATGAGCAAATTACTGAGTTGGGTGTATGTATTTAATGATTATTTAGATAATTAGCTAATTAATTAATTGTTAATAGAGTCGATAGTGCATTTTGATGCCTTCACTGGTGTTGACAAGTTTTAAGCATAAGTTTTCTGGAAACTGTTTTGCCACTATAAGGAGAGAGTGTCACTGAAAGTAGTCAACAATTAAAAGCAAAACCAGAAGTCAGAAAGGAATATCCCAAAACTCAAATAGGTTTTAGTTGAAATCGAAGGTGCCTGAATTTCAGGTATACGTGAAGCTAGGTCTTACCTAGACTTTTCTAAATCTGTCAGTCCCCTCTGTTGGTTTTGTTTTTGTGTTTCGCTTTAGTTAGCTTGAGTTGAGGTTTTGTTACCTAGGTAATCAAAATAACTTTGAAAAACACAACAGAGAAATGTTATTAAGCAATCTCTATTTTAAATTCCGTGACTTCCCATTACTCAAAAAATTTTATTTTGAGAATATGTTTGAATATTTATATACACATACACAAACATATATAGTAATACACACACACACACACACACACACACACACCACACAGATATTTTTTTTCTGGAAGATTGTCTTGGTGGTATGTTTTCTAGGCCTTAGTTATTGCAATGTTATGACTGAATGACAGCAGATGGCCTTTGTTTTTGTTTTTCTTTTTTTGAATTACAGTATTTTCTCTTCTGTATTAAACAGAGACTACTTCATTATCTGCTCAAATTTCATATCACAGTTAAATCTGAGGCGTGACTGTTTCATTTATCTTTTTTTTTTTTTTTTTTTTTTGAGACGGAGTCTTGCTCTGTCACCCAGGCTGGAGTGCAGTGGCCGGATCTCAGCTCACTGCAAGCTCCGCCTCCCGGGTTTACGCCATTCTCCTGCCTCAGCCTCCCGAGTAGCTGGGACTACAGGCGCCCGCCACCTCGCCCGGCTAGTTTTTTGTATTTTTT